>NC_059349.1:33451243-33756243 GCF_019703515.2 Myxocyprinus asiaticus
ATATGGACAAGCCCCATTCTAAGCGGCTGTTTACACTGAACACATCCTAGCACAAAAAAAAAAAAAAAAGCCATAGATGCAGTGCCATGAAAAGAGCAGAAGCCAAATATCTCGAGGCATGTTTTTAACATTCTTTTTAACTTAACACACCATCTAAAAACAACAGAAAAACAGTGCAGAAGAATGCAAAAACGTGTTTGGTGTAAATGGCCCCTAAGGTGGTTTTCATACTGGGCACGCTTGCTGTGGTCCAAATCCGAGTGTGATCATTCCCAGCGCCCCCCCGCATAATTTTTCTGGTTTCAGATTCTGTCCAACCCGGTGCATTTCCATCGACAACTTGCGCCATCACAAACGTGCCCATGATGGAGAACACAACGCGGGTCACTATATTTGTGTGTTTTTTATTCATTTGGTGTCATTATGCACACAAGAATGACCTCCTTCCAGGTTTTAATAATGCGTTGGAAAGTTCTTAACCCAATTCCAGTGATTTCAGCAATCTCCTTAGTTGTTTTCTTTGCTTGATGCAAGCCAATAATTTGCCCCTTCTGAAACGGGATACGTCTTCCGACATGGTTGTTTAAGAAATAAGAAGCTACACAGTGCATCAGTTAGGGTTGAAAAAATTGTTGCCAGCTGAAACATATTAATCACTGCGATAAAGATCCAATCATATGCTCTTAAGTATCTGATTATTTAAATCCAAACGGTGACTTTTCTTTTGGCTAGGCAGTGTTTTTAGTATAGCACTAGGGCATTTCACTATTTGTATCACTCCGCTTGTCCATGTTTGTGGCATTCCAGACCAGAGTATGTGAGTGGTGTGAAGTGGAAAGCAGAATGGGAAGCGGGAAATGGAAAACCTAGAGTGGCACTTGAGTGGAGTGATTACAGAATGCTTTGAGCGGGGAGGGGAAACTGCTGTTGTTCCACTACACTCACATACTCTGTGTGTTTCTTGGTGACCCATAAAACTTGACTGGCTATATTTAGTATGAAATGTAAGTTACTCAATATATTTATTTCTTCAATTGAACTGAAATGCACAGCTGTATGAAAGTACTGTAGGGCCCTAAGAAATCATTTGACCATTTGATTTTTTCCCAAATTCTGTGTTTTCCGTTTTATTTTTTCTGAAGTCCATTTTTTAAAGTGTAATTATAGTTTATCATTAAAACTGTCTGATCAAATGAATTCACAGAACTTCAGTCAAATCAATCACTTTTTACCATACCATTGCATCATTTTTTATCAAATTAAGTATTTCTATACAGATCTTCACAGCACAATCCAAGTTATTAATATTATTTATTACTGACATTATTATTTATTACTACATTGAATATTACATTGTACTATATAGTGGTAATATATTTTTGTTGCAATTTCTTCAATTTCACACGTCTTGACAAATTGAGCTTTTATTTTTTGTGGAAAGTCGAATGAAGCACTTAAGTTTGTATGTTTGTGATGACAGCTTCTCACCTCTGTATAAGCATTATGTGCTTATTAAACTACAAAAGGCTGCAGTTTAATTATATACACTTATATAGTCTGCATGTGCTGCACACTTTAAGGTTAATGAGTGCTCTGTTCTCTGTCATCTACACACAGAGTGCACATAATGCTTAAGATGAGGCGTTTTTAGTGTATGAGCAACCAGCTTCAAAGATCACTTTGGAGTGTGCAGCACATGCAGACTGTATATTTATTTACTAAAAATTCAGCCATTCATTCATTCAATTCATCCCAAATATGTAAAATTCCATTATTTCTTTTTAATGACTGGGATCCACGATTCTGTCCGTGTTTCCCGCATCATGGATATGATAGGTTCCTATAAAAGCAATTACACTCGCAATCATGCTGTTGTACTAAATATCAGCATTTGATTTGGCTGTGATTTGACTGTGATTTGGCTGTATCATTTATTCATTAAATAAATATTATGTTTGTGTCCGAGCACAGTTATAATTTAATAGTTGAAGTAAATCTATAATCTCAGTAAAACCTCTTCATAAGGTCTTGTCACTGGAAATAATATCATAACTAGAGTTTCAAACAATGGAAACAGTTGCTGTCCATGGTGCTGAAATCATTGCATTGCATTGAAACATGCAGGCGGTCTAAAAAAAAAAAAAGACTATCACAACAAGCTCTCCAGTCAATGCTGCAAATGGAAGCCATTTCATTCTCTGCACTCTACACTAGGCCCAGTAATTCTGAGGCAGCAAGGGGTTGTAAGGAGGCTTGAAATGAAATGAAAAGCCCAGATGGCAAACTCTATCTTTCTCGATCTTAAACAATCTTGCTTTCCAGAATGTGGTTGAACAATGCATCTCATATACGCAGCAGTCTGAAATATATGTCAAAATGATGCATAAATTAATATTTTCCATTAGAGATATCATGGAGAATCTCTCACTTTGCATTAGAGAAAGTAAGAAACATGTTGTTACAGATGCTGGTGTTGCTTTTGGAAGACATCTTAATTTGTGGTATCTTGTTGCCTCTAGCAGATGGCTGTGTTATTTTTATTTATTTATTTATTTATATCAAAATTGTTTTTAAGCTTGACTGGAGTAATGGGATGAGGTTGTTTAACATTCAATGAAGTGAGTCTGGTTGGCACAACCCTGAAGTGTATTTTGTGGTCACTGTAATTAGCCAGCGTCACTTTGATGTATAGAATTTCACAGGTCCTGTTGCAGGGAATAGATGTGTAGGATCTTATTGCAGTTGATGTGGCTCCATGGAGTGTTTTATAAGAGGAGAATGAGCCAGACTGGCAGCATATGGTGTGTGGGTTCAATTTTGGCTGTGACAAGTATCTTGCAGCTGTATGTGGTTGACTCTGACTCAGCGAATTTGATATTGGACCGATTCATTCTACATGTACCGTACACCGCTCTGCACAATCCAACCATGAGTACAGCCCAAAAGACTACATAAACCAGTCCCAAGAGAGTTAAAGGTATAGGTCACTCAAAATTGAAAATTCTGTTATTATTTACTCACCCTCGTGTCATTTCAAACCCATATGACGTTCTTCCTTCCATGTAACACAAAATTAGATATTTAGCAGAATGTTCAAGATGCTCTTTTCCATGCAACGAAAGTGGATGTGGACTAGGAACAGCCATAGTCACCTCTCACTTTCACTGAGTGGAAAAGAACAGCTTGGACATTCTTATAGATTACTACTTGTTTAATGCTAGACAGAATGTCAATCATGTTTGGAACAACCCAAGGGTTAGTAAATGATGACAAAAAAAAAAATTATATTTGGATGCACTATCTCTTTAATAGCATGGGAAAAGTAAAAAATGGGGGAATGAGAGGAGGAGTGGGGAGAGAAAAGGAAGGAAATGAGGGGAGAGTTTTTCTGGAAGCACTGGCACACTGGAGCATAAAGCAGTCTAATCAGGATTAGTGAGGAAAGGTGGAGAGGGTGGGATTAGACTGTTGCTTTTTCTTCAGCAAACACAAGCTTCCTCAAGAACTACACATTTCTCTCCCTATCTTTCTTCACAGCCATATCACACAAATTCCAGTTTTCTTAATACCATACAAGCTTTTCATATTATCAAACTAATAGAATTATTTGAGACAAACTGCTCTTAATTATAGAACTATTGATGGAATGCCGTGTAAAATTGTGCAGTAATTAGACCTACATAACTATCCCTTTGTTTATGAACATGCTACACCTGCAAAGTTCTGTTATCTAATGAGTTTACCACAATAGTCCACAGATTTCTTGAGAAAGAGAGAAAAAAGAAGCACCCCCTAGTGAGCAAGACTGGCAAAGAGTATCAACAAGATTTCATATATTTAATTGTATTTTTGCAGTATATATTATAAAATTTTCGCTTTCAGTATATCTAAAAGTAATAAAAATAGCGTCCCGTTACAGAGAGATTTGTCATGCTTGTGGGCAGGGCCCTGCCGAACTGAAGAGAGCCCTTGGGTTGGATAGCAACATTTTTAATTTCCCTTTTTTTTTTTATTTCCACAAAAGCAAAAAAATAAAAAATAAAAAGCAAAAAAAAAAAGTGATTGTTAACAATGAAGCAGTAATTTGACAATAAATTAAGATTAAATTGTGTTATTGTATAATTACTGTGTTTAATAATAAATATTGTAGTGTAATATTACAGTTTATATGAATAAAAACAAATTAATCAATCCTCAGTCTTAAGTTTTTTGCTTCAGAAGAATATTGTGCTTTACTCATGTGTAAACTCATCCTTTTAAATTATAAAAATAAAAAAAACAGTACAGAGCTTTAGTGATCTCGTGTTTCGTCACCCTACGGATGGCACTAAAACCTCTGAACAATGGACTGTGTCCCTAACTTTGTGTTTAAAATGGATCGCTTGTGTTGTTGTTGTATTCCTCACTTATTCATCCCTGTATAATTGCTAGATTAATGCACATAGACACGGAGATTTTTGACACTTTGGAAACTGAAAATCTCATGAAGACATTTATTAGCAAAACCCCTAAGCACAAGGCCAAATTTGGGGTCTAAAAGTAACAGGTAGAATATATCTTAATTACTTAATATTTTAGAATATGGGTTCATTCTATTTTGTCTGAACAATTATATTGTGTTTTATGGTTATTTCTCATTCACACTGACACGACAACAGTTTTGATCTTGATAGAATGTAAATAATGCCTTGGCTGGCTTACTGAATTACTTAATTGCTGGTGAAAACATTCCATTGCGTTTTGTGTGTGTGTGTGTGTGTGTGTGTGTGTGTGTGTGTGGGCGGGTTTGGGTGGTTTACGAGGACAATTTGTTTAGGTTACAAACTGGTAATTACAAGAGTATTATGCTATAAATATGGTTTATGAGGACATTTCTAGTGTCCATAATTCAGCCATAATTATTCAAATCGCATAAAAAACACACTAAATTATGTTTTATAGAAAATGTAAAAATGAAGAACGTTTTTTGTGAGGGTTAGGTTTAAGGGTAGGGTTAGGGTTAAGGTTAGAGGATAGAATCTATAGTTTGTACAGTATAAAAATCATTATGTCTATGGAGAGACCTCATAAGGATAGCCACACCAACATGTGTGTGTGTGTGTGTGTGTGTGTGTGTGTGTGTGTGTGTGTGTGTGTGTGTGGTAATAGACATGATCCCCAGGGAGACATGGTTCTCTGATGCCTGCGTTGCGCTTGCATGATGTGTATATCGTTCACCTAAACTGCTGCACCCCTTGCCAAAAATTTGTTCCCGCGCCTTTGCCCTGCCAGGGTCTTTATAGTACTGTGGCCTTGAAGCTTTGTAGTGACATCATTAATGAGAATCATTTAGTTGTCTTTCACAGCAAAGACAAAATGCAGGTACACCTTCATGGTCTTTATCCCATTTGTACACAGAAATCTTAAAGAATGTGTAAATGATTTCACTAATATTGACTGTTTTCATTTAAAAGCAATTTATAATCACAGATTAAAAGACAACAGAGTTTTTGTTTTGTTTTTTGTGTTTTTGTACTGGTGGAGCACAATGTGGATCTCTGCTGCTGGTGGGAAAATCAACCCTGAAAAGCAACCAACCAAAGGGTACCAATCCAAAACCAGCCGAGCTTAGTTGATCAGATTTAACTTACCTCCTGTCTTTTGAAGTTCTGCACACACTGCTCAAACTGTTCATCTTTTGTCTCATCTGCCTTTCCCAACTTCTGCAGAACCTGTATGGAGAGAGCCCAAGGGGTCACAGAAAAATATTTGGTTGCAATTGCAGTCCTTTTAGACAAATTCTTACTTTTTTAAATAATTGTAATAAAATCTTTACCTCAGTGAAGGTCAGGATAAAATAATAAATGTTTAATAAACAATTATAAACACATTTACAACTTTAATAATTTCTTAATTGGATAATTTATAGTTAATTTACATTTTTCTAGTTAGTTCTCTAATATTGAGAAATAGCTAAAAAATGGCTTGTGTAGAGTAAAACTTGCTCACAAGCCATAGTAAAGTCTGACTTTTGAGCAAATCATTCTTTAAAAGTAATATTCCATGTTCAATACAAGTTAAGCTCAATCGACAGCATTTGTGGCATAATGCTGATTACCACAAAAATTATTTTTGACTTTCCCCTCCTTTTCTTTAAAAAAAGCACAAATCTGGGTTCAAGTGAGGCACTTACAATGGAAGTGAATGGGGCCAATCAGTAAACGTTAAATTACTCAGTTTCAAAAGTATAGTATAGTGTTAACATGATTTTAGTGCAATCAATAAGCTTAAACTTTTCTGTGTAAAGTTATAGCCAATTTAACAACTTCGTTGCCATGATGGTGTAATGTAAACAAACCCTAAAACAACTGTAAAATTACAATTTAAACAACTTTCAGGCTCAAATAATACACAAGTATTAACAGAAGAATTAATTTAAGTGCATTTATAAAATTATAAGCTTCACATTTCTGCCTTTAAACCCTCCAACAATTGGCCCCCACTCACTTTCATTGTCTCCATTCACTTCCATTGTAAGTGCCTCACTGTAACTTACATTTTTGCTTTTTATAAAGAAAAGGAGGGACCGGGGGCCTGGGTAGCTCAGTGGTAAAGACGCTGGCGACCACCCCTGGAGTTCGTTAGTTTGCTAGTTCGAATCCCAGGGCGTGCTGAATGACTCCAGCCAGGTCTCCTAAGCAACCAAATTGGCCCAGTTGCTAGGGAGGGTAGAGTCACATGGGTTAACCTCCTCGTGGTCACCATAATGTGGTTCGTTCTCGGTGGGGTGCGTGGTGAGTTGAGCGTGGCTGCCGCGGTGAATGGCGTGAAGCCTCCTATGTCTCCGTGGCAACACACTCAACAAGCCATGTGATAAGATGCACGGGTTGACGGTCTCAGACGCGGAGGCAACTGGGATTCGTCCTCCGCCATCAGGACTGAGGCGAATCACTACGCGACCATGAGGACTTAAAAAGTACATTGGGAATTGGGCATTCCAAATTGAGAGAGAAAGGGGGAAAAATCCAAAAAAATAAAAAAAAAGGAAAGGAGGGACGAGTCGAAATAATTTTTTGTGGTACTCAACACTATGCCACAAATGCTGTCGATTGAGCTTAACTTGTATTGAACCCGGAATATTCATTTAAGTCAGTTCTTTTCAATTAATTAGTTGAAATGTTTCACAAATAGGTCTGAATGATATTAGCAAATCCATCTAAATTTGAATGGTTTTCAAAAATGAAAATCCAGTAAACAACTGGAAAGATCAAGGAAAAGCCATGCAAATTTATTGGTCAAAAAGTGTGGGAACACTCTAAAAGTTCAAATCAAAGGAAAGACATAATAGCCTATTACAAATGTCTCTGTGATTTCTATACAGTATCGGGATATCCTGTCTATCTGGATATCCCTCTTCCTGTTTATGCCTCTCAGCATGTTCATTTGCATTTCTCAGTGTTAGTAAAGATAAACATTTAGAAGGATGACCAAGCAACCAGTCCACATAGCATTGTCATTGATTCAGCTGAGCCATGATTGAATCCCCATGAGGAAATCCTCTAACAGTGTTTGGTGACCGAGAGGAGAGAAAAGCCTCTGGACGGTATGACATGCACACAAAGAAGGGCTGAGGACAATGGGGGAGGAATAGGACTTTTGTCATATGACCAACTCACTGCCCACGCACAGAGACTAACACATAAAAATTGGCAGAGAACAAGACAGGTGCCTTTTCCAATTGAACTCACCTAGATAAAACATTTAAAAGCCAGTCCAACACCTACTCTTTCTGGAAATGTTACGTACATTTTAAATAAAGTTTAAATCCATAAATCCATAGCCCCACATTTTTTGAGAGATAACAAATATGCATGCCTTCCTGCACAAACATTTCAAATAATTTTCATCCCACTGCTTGTTTCTAATACTAAATCTTAACACAGTTAATGTGTGAGCAAATACCCTGTATTTTACCTGTACAAAAGGAGTAAAGCGCAAACAAATATACAAGCCCTCAGTCAAACTCTGCAATAATTTCAATCAATTGCAAACAAAAAATGCAACTTCTGTTTGATTCAATACACCAGGTGTACATACCAGGTAAACAATATACAAGGTACATTCTGGAACCTTGGACTGTAATACAATAGGAGCCTTTATAGTCTATTACAAAGGCAATGGATGTTTTGCTTTGGCAAACAAATCCACAGGGCTTCACGAACATCCTTCCGGATTTTTAAACCTCAACAGTTAAACCAGAAGGTAGTATGTCCTTACAAAGGTACACTACAGGCCAGTGTTGTAGTCGAGACCAGCTCATCCGAGTCCAAGTCCAGTCCGAGACCAGCGTAGGTCGAGTTTGAGTCAAAAATCAAGACCAGAAGAAGGTCGAGTACGGGTCAAGACCAAGACCGGAGAGGGCCCAGTCCGAGTCGAGACCAGTAAAGGCTGAGTCTAAGACAAGAGTTTTTTAATGAATGTATTAAATAGTTTAAAGAACTATAGGCGCATATATTAAATAAACCTCATTTATTATTTTAACATTTAACATTTCTGCTTTACAAAATAGAGTATAACTGTACAATAACTAAAATGGGCCTAAAAAGCAAACAATAATGTATTAAATATGACAATGTTTATGCAGAAAGTGATATAAACATTTACATTCAATTTGTTAACATTTTCCTCAATTGCTGTTCAGACCAACGCAGTGCAACAAACCCAGATAGCACACGTTCGTCTCCAAGATGTCTGTTTTAGATCTTTTCATCTGGAAAGCATCTAACATCTGCTTAACATCTTAAAACCATCAGATTTACAATCATTCTTAATCATAAACGTCTCAAAGAAATTTGCTGAATGTCTTACTGACATCCAAGACATACTTATTGACATGGCAGATGACCAAACAACGTAAAATAGACATCTTCCAGATGTAAACACACACATCAAATACACGTCTGGGTGTTGTATGTGTGCTATCAGGGAAAAGAGTATAACACAGGTGTCTCGAGACACGTTTTTAACAGTTGATGTTCTTTTTAACTAGACAAAAGAACTTTTAAAAAAATTGAGGCGCTCCTGCACGAGACTCCAAAAACACAGCTATAGGTAATGTAATGGTCAAAGGCATCTGTTTAGCATGTTTAAATAGAAAACAACGGAAAAACAGCATGGGTGGACGCAACAACACGTTTGGTGTGAAAAACCCCTTATTAACAAGACACAGCACCAATGGAAGTTTCTTAAAGTTACCTCTCAATAACGCACTCTTTTGTTGACTGTAGGTAAATATCCACTTTATCCAACGAACGAATCAGACTGAACAGCCAATCAATTCAGATCTTTTTGATAACCTGTTTGGCCAATTTGCTGAAAAGAACTGACTCAATTGAATGATTTATTTGTGAACTGGGCATCACTAGTTCTGATTCTACTCAGCAGATTGAAATGTGGGACATGACAAGATCTCTGATATTATCAGTCAAAAATGTTTGTCACATAAGTCAAAACTTTTCACTGTATATTTTTTGAAAAGGGACTCGACTGGACTCAGGGTTAAGCTGAAACTCAGCAGTGAAAATCTTGTTTAGGAAATATGTTTTAGCAACTGTTACACTTACATTTACAGCATAAATACATGTATACATGCATGTATGATGTGTTATTTAAACCAAAGACAATAGCTGTGACCGTCTCCTCCCATGACGTGTGAAAGTGGAAGTATGTTGCATTGGCCTATGTTACCACAGAGACGGCCCCCTATGAATATGAATAAGGTCATATACAAAAGCTCCACAATGCTCCTGGGTGCTGATAACTTGCCATCTGGATGTTTCCTTTGTAACACATTTACTCACACATGCTTACTGGAAGGGGCTTTGATATTGATCAATAGGTAGCATGTTGTGGCACCTGTCAACATCCAATTATACATAGTAGGATATTACACATCACAATGTTTGATATACATCCATGTAAACTGAAGTAATGCTTTGTTATAATTATTAGTAATGCACAAAAATATTTTTACAACCCAAAAGTGAAATAGTTCAGAATTTTGCTTGCTCTGCTCCAAACATCAAAGCACATTTATCACCATTTCATTTAAGATGTAATTTCTCTGTAAATAATTATTTAAGGAAAGTGAAGAGTACTAACTGTACCTGCTGAGTGTATCAGTACCTGTATGTGACATTTTCTTATTTTAAATATAAGACTGTGAGAACATTCAGATTCAGGTAGCTTTTGTAATGCAATGAGTATCCCACTGCAAAGGACAAAGACCATCTGTTTACATGCTTTGATTTTTGTTTTTTTTAATCTCCCAAAGACACTGACCCTCACATCTAGAGTCAGAAAATCAACACTGGTCTGACTTTGCCAAAGGCAAATGGGACTAATTTAAGATACAATGCCCAGCCTGGAAACCCTATACAACAGAAGCGGACAACCTATGAAATATTAACACAACTTAGGCCTCGAAAACAGACACTACCTTAGAAACTCTACCTTGTCTCATCCACATAGGTAAGCGATGTCCTCTGCTTTATTTTGATGAATGATCTTCAATTTTATAACGTATACAAAAATCGAGTTAGTCAGCAAAACAATGTGCAGAAGGAAATCTGCTTCATAACGCATAGAACAGTGAGGCTTAAATAATTAATGGTGCATTTTGTATGATTTCCCATTATCTCAATGCAAATATCCTGCAAAACAAAAGATACATCACTTTACATGACTTGTTTCTTTTGTGATGCTTTTGGGCATTGAACAACATTGGAAAATATTGATAACTCAAAACAATTAGTATATACAATACTACTTTAAGTTGTAAAATTCTCTCATGTGCTGTAATAATCAAACTGTCATAATACTGCAATGCAACTATTTTCATGAGTCGAAAAGCAATAGAAAGATGAGTGATTTTTAAAGGAATAGTTCACCCAAAAATGAATGTCATCCCAGATATGTTTGACTTTCTTTTTTTTTGCTGAACACAAACTAAGATTTTTAGAAGAATATTCAGCTTGGTAGGTCTATACAATGCAAGTGAATGGGTTCCAACATTTTGAGGCTCCAAAAAGCAAATAAAAGCAGCATAAAAGTAATTCATATGACTCCAGTGGTTAAATCCATGTCTTCAGAAGCAATATGGTAAATGTGAGTAAGAAACAAATCAATATTTAAGTACTTTTTCACCATCAATCTCTACTTTCACTTTCATTTTCACATTCTTCTTCTTTTATTTTTGCCGATTTGCATTCTTTGTGCATATCGCTACCTACTGGACAGGGAGGAGAGTTGTTAGTAAAAAAGGACTTAAATACTGATCTGTTTCTCACTCACACCTATCCTATCACTTCTGAAGATATAGATTTAAACACTGGAGTCTTCTGGATTACTTTTGTGCTGCCTTTATGTGATTTTTGGAGCTTACAAATGTTGGTACCCATTTACTTGCAATGCATGGACCTACAGAGCTGAAATATTCTTCTAAAAATCTTCATTTGTGTTGTGCAGAAGCAAGAAAGTCATATACGTATGGGATGCATGAGAGTAAGTAAATGATGGGAAAATTTTCATTTTTGGGTGAACTATCCCTTTAAGGTATTTTATCGCTATCAGGACTCAGATTAAAGGTTCTCTTATACACCCCTTATCATGTTATCTGCCTCTGTCCAGGATCTCCTGTTCCAGAGGGATTAAACTGTATACCTGCTTCTAAATGTACTTGTCTTAACCATCTAAAGGGAATCAAGTTACATTGAAAGGAAAAGAGAGCAGTCAAGAAAGCCCATTTTTTAAATTGTGTGGCTCCATGATGAATTATTGGCTTTTTCTTCATACAATTATGACACGCATAAATTATGGGATGGTTGGCTACTAAAAATTGGGGACAAATTGCACAATATTAGAAGAAGGCCAATGCTCTGATTTTCATGATTATGATATTTTGTTCTAAGACCCTCACCAGGTGACATCGTTTTTATATGATACTGAAACATGTAACTCTTGGGAATTTCACTTTCGATGTTCCATTACAGCAGGCCCTCAGTCTGTGAGTGAACCGTGGGTATTAAAAGAAAAACAATCCTCTTATTGCAGCTCAGCTAGGGTTGGGGAGAACCACTACTGTTCTCTGTTTACCAGGCGTCTTTAGTTCACGAGCTGACAGATATTTCATATTCAATTCGCTACGAATTGCAAAATAGTGCACAGGCTGTCGAAGCAAAACCCCAATAATGCGATCAACAAACCCCAATACTGAATTGACCAAGCCGCTGGCGGTCAAATGTAAAATCGTAAGCGACATACAGTTCCTCTGCTATTTATATCTCGTTTAAAACAGGGAGAGATCGCCGCTTGTCTCTTAACAAGCACATTAAGCAGGCCTTCACCGATCGCGTGGCCACTCGGAAATCTCCCCCAAGTAGTAGGCTATTCATACCGCATAGACGAGGGCATCCCCCGCCTCCCCTTCTTCTGACCTTGCAGGAAAATGACAGTTTCAACCAAAATCTTGGGTAAATAATGGATTGCATCGTCAGAAATGCGAGGAAGATTGATACAGAAAAACATGATGGTATGCATGCAGATCATAACAGTATGACAACCCGTAATACGTGTCACTATATCCGAGACACATTATAATCTACTAGTCATACAGCGCTTAGATCGCTACTATGTGATGTGTATTCAAACTGAGATCAATAATGTATCCCTTCAGAAAGCACGTAGCAGTTAAGACCAATAGCCCGTATAGCCTATATATATATATATATATATATATATAGGTGTTAAGTGGGATTGCTGTCATGCAGCACCTTCTCATCCTCGCTTCTAAATGGCAGTTCTGGGTAAGATTGCAGTCTGACATTGCAACCAAAACTGAGCGCTGATGTTTTCTTTATATGACGTTTAAAATGTGATGCACTAAAAATGTAAGATGCTGGTTTGAAAACGAACAAATAATGGATCATTTTCTTCTGAATTGAAATGTTTCAGTTAAGTCGCACACCTGAATCTCCTACCGGGAGCGCCTGCAGGACAGATCCGCGAAGACAAAATACGGACTTTTCCTTTATCAAACGTCCCCTAAGCATTAAATCTATTTTATCTTTGACCATTCGGACAGTATTGAGATTCTTACCTTCTCTTGTGCCCGACTGAGCCTTTTTTGGACGTTTTTGGCAAATATGCCCGTCTTTATTTCAGCCATGGCTGCTTGCTCTGAAACGAGAAAGGCGACGTTTCAGCACCTCCACAGCGGAGGAAAGCAGAGGAGGAGGAGCGGCCTTTAAAGTCACAGTACACACCACAGAGCAGCGTTACCAAGAAACTATATGTCAATAAAAATCATTCATCTCAGTCATTAAGATTGTTTTGCCAAATGCTGATTCTCTGCCAGAATGCGACTGCCCCTCGCGTGCACGCGCATCATACCGTTGATATGCTGGTGCTGCAGCTGGAGCACTATCCTGTTTAATATCCGTTAATGAGCGATCTTTTCCACACAGGTAGCACCAAGAAAGCATAAAATGAACATGGAAGTGTTGTCCAAGCATATATTAATAAACAGAAAGAAACATTTACTAATTTCTCTTTGATTTTACCTTTTGCCAAAGCAAAGCTATTTTAATGTCTTATTGAAATAAACTTGAGTTTAACTCCAAGACTGTGGTGATGTGACGTTTGTGCTGTTGACCTTTCTTATTAATTTACGGGATGTGTCGTTTTATTCACTTAGCCTACTGAACATATGAATATCATTAATAAAAAATACCAACTTTTTTTTATTTATTATTTTTTTAAATCTGTGTATATAGAAAGATACATACAGACAGACAGTTTCATAAGAATTTGGAAATCAGACAAAATGTAAGGGAATATATAAGAGGCAATTAAATGTTTGCAGTGTAACAGGTCTGTAGATGGCATACTCTCACTTTGTTTAGTTGTGAGAGTTGTATGTCAATGTATCATTACATGAATTAATAAGAAATGTCAACAGCAACAAAAAGTTCTGTTTCTGTCTAAGTTGAACCGATCTGCTAAATGTGTGCATCCTTTATGCGAACTTTTCTACTTATTAATGTGTGCATTGATAACACTTCCATGTTCATTTTATGCTTTCTTGGTGCTACCTGTGTGGAAAAACATAGCTTATTAACGGATATAGTAAACAGGATAGCGCTCAAGCTGCAGCACCAGCATAACAACGGAATGATGCGCGTGCACGCGAGGGGCAGACGCATTCTGGCAGGGTCAAAATTCGGCACAACACCTGGTTCAATACAAGTTAAGCTCAATCGACAGCATTTGTGGCATAATGTTGATTTCCACAAAAATATGTATTTTGACTTTCCCCTCCTTTTCTTTAAAAAAGCAAAAATCTATGTTCCAATGAGGCACTTACAATGGAAGTGAATGGGGCCAAACAGTAAACGTTAAATTACTCACTGTTTCAAAAGTCTAGTCACAAGACATAAACAATATGTGGTTTAACATGAATTTTAGTGTGACAATATCGCTTACTAACCTTTTCTGTGTAAAGTTATAGCCAATTTTACAATTTCGTTGCTGTAGCGATGTGATGTTAACAAACCCGAAAATTACAGTAAAAATGAAGATTTAAACAACATTAAAGTTCAAATAATACATGCGTTTTAACAGAAGAATTAATGTAAGTGCTTTTATAAAATTATAAGCTTCACATTTCTGCTTTAAAACCTTTCAAAATTTGGCCCCATTCACTTCCATTGTAAGTGTCTCACTGTAACCTCAATTTCTGCTTTTTTTGTTTTTAAAGAAAAGGAAATCATTGTGTGTGTGTGTGTGTGTGTGTGTGTGTGTGTGTGTGTGTGTGTCAACTGAGCTGAACTTGTAGGCTATTGAATCCGGAATATTCCTTTAAGGGCCGTTTACACCAAACACGTACTTTAGAGCAGGACGCAGGTGTGTCGAGGTGTGTTTTAAAAGTAGACGTTCTTTTTAACCTGACACGGCATCTAAAAACGCAGATAAATCAGCAAGACAAGACATTGGTTTAATAGGTCCGTCTAGCGCTTAAATACATAGAAAAACAACTGAAAAACAGCACGTACAGCAGCAATAATGCATCTGGTGTGAACGACCCCTGACACACTGTCTCCTTTGCTCACATTTTATGATCTAATCCCTCCCTGTTGCTTACTTTTTACGCCCCTTCATTGGCAAAGCAGACGCACTGTTATGTTGTTGCAGTTGTTTTTTTATATTATTATGATAAGAAATGAAAACATGGCATTATTTTTCGGTATATCTATGTTTCAGTGTATCTTATAACAGAGCACCATGGAAAGATCAATAAATAATACCAGGGAATTGTAATAAATGTATGGGTACAACGGGGCTTAAGGCCCCCTGCATGGGTAAAAGGCACTTTTGATTTTATTTTCTCCCAAAACACTAATAATAATAATACAATTTCGTTACATTTATATAGCACTTACTCAAACAAAGCACTTTACATAGTATATACAGATACTAAACAGCAACAAAAACCACCACAGTACTTTCCTAAACACCTGTTTGTCATATACTGCAAAATATTCCTAATCTATTAGATCACTGTGTGCAATGTCTAAAGAATGAATTTAAGGTCATTTGATCTAATACTTAATAATTATTAAAAAATCTTGCAAATTATGTTGCTGTGATGAAAATTCCTGAAATTATCACATTTATTTTGAGAAAAAATGCTTAATTGTCATTTGCAGTTTTGTTCAATATGATTAAATCAAAAGTATTTTAATAACTGTCCAATAAGTGAAATGATAGTATTTGGGGTAAAAAGCACCCCTGCTGAAGGGGCTAAAAACCCATTTAAACACACTGTTGTTCTTAAGTGGGGCAAATAGATTTATGAAAATGTTAAAATTGGGCTCAGATTGACTGATCTAATCACAATGGAGATGTTATAAAATGGCAAATGTGACTGAATTGAACAGAAAATGTTTTACCCTTTTCTGAAGTGGTTATTTTGAATAAGTTTTATCTTAATTTGTTACTAAAAAAATAATAATAATAATCTTACTGTCTCAAAAGTATTTGCCTAAGTTGAAAAAATTTGCCCTATAATTAATGTCTCTATATTTACAAGTTATCACTTTAACCCCCCTGTGGGCCTTTTACTCCAAGTGTGGGGTTTAATTTTTTTTTTAATGAATTTTAGTCAAAACATCCTTCTGTTATTATTTCCTTTCAAATTGTTGCTCCATCAAAATTCAATATATATATACATTTTTACAAGTTTCTAAAATGTATGCATATTACATATAAGGGATTGTGCAATTTACTATGAATAAAGTAAGTGCTGCCATCTAGTGGATTAAAAAACAACCTACAGAGCAATGGGCTGTACTGTATGCCAAGGGTTTATTTTTGGTTGGACTATATTTAAAGTTTAAAATCCAAACACGTCGCAACTTGCCTTTGGCAGGTATATCCTGAAGACATGGCAGAGACAGATAAATTAAATTAAACTGTGAAAGTACAGTAAACTGTACGGCTAGACTTTGTTTCTGTGGACGCTGTGTATCTCAGTGGTGGTGATGGGAAACTGTTGCACTTCCGAAAATAAAAAGGATTTTACGAGGATCCGATGATGAACCTTAAAACCAGTACTGGAAGCAATGGAAGACTTAATAAAAACGTTAGAAAACAGAATCAGTATTGTGTCAGGATAGTCCCAGAGATTGGTCACAAAAGTAGAGATAATGAAGCGTAAGTTTATGTTGCTTTGAGTCTGTGTTTCTCTGAGGAAAAATTCGCAAACAAAACAAAACGCACCATGTATTTAAAACTCAAACAGAAACTGTCGCGCTCTGGAAAACAACAATTCCCATAATGCTCAGTTCACCGGAAGTATTCGTAATCCCTCTTTGTAGTTTGTGTTTAGCAGCCCAGTTAAAGGCTCCTTCCACGGTTTTGGCAGTTTTGACTGGGTGTTGTTCATAAATAAATAAACTGGTAGTTACAATTCGCTTTGTTAGCCTTTTTAATCGTATAATGCGTGACGAAGTTCTTGAATCTGTCTGCACGCGGAAGTGTTTCTGTTTGTTTTCTGTTTACTTCTTCTCGTATCATTTGTTTCCATTAAAGTGATGTACTGACTGAAGTGTTATTCACTTTGAACCTCATCATTGATATCCATCCTCTGTATGTTCCCTCAACGTCAGGTCGCCATACAGAGATGTAGGTTGGATGTTCTTGCACGTGTCATGAATCAGACTGAGGTACTATGAAGGATGTGCAAAATCGCCAAATTGGTCAAGTCAAAACCATGGACAAAAATGTGAACTCTAGAGATTCTGAACGCCAGAGTCAGCACAAAAAAGCCCAAAAGAACCACGGGTACGCCAGAACAATTCTCTCTCTCTCTTCTCTCTCTCTCTCTCTCTCTCTCTCTCTCTCTCTCTCTCTCTCTCTCTCTCTCTCTCTCTCACTTCCAGTGTTTCCCACAGGATTTTGTGAGACTGCGGTGGGGTCTGGGGGCATGCTTACCTGTAAGAAAATACAGAAGAGAGAAAGAACTTTGTGCTCTTGTAAACAATTGTGTGCTCTAATAGTAAATTAAACATATACACATTAGTTGTATTGATATGAATGCTGATGACATGGCAAAAAAGTCACACCCACAAAGCATAAACGAGACAGAGATTAACGCAGTTCACAAAAGGTTAAAACACAAAATCAACTAGAGCATACATTTGAGCCAGGGCTCAACATTAAGCATTGTTTAAGCAAATTGGTCATTAACTTGTAAGAGTAAAAAAGTTACATGTCCGGAGAGAGAAAAGGACATTTAAGTTACATGCTAAAGTAACATGTCAAAGTTTATGTTGTATATATTTCTAAAATTATGACCAGTGCCCAACCGAATAGTGTACCTATGCAATCAACTGAATTCTCTGCGACAGAAATGTAAACTGCACTGGGTAGGGGAGGAGGCTATTGTCATGTAATAATTATTTTCTGTTATGTATGGTAGTCAAATAAAGAAAAGCCTCCATTGCCTTCATTTACAGCAGGGATGCTCACACTTCTATTGAATGGAACCCCTAATTGCGACCACGAGGAGGTTACCCCATGTGACTCTACCTTCCCTAGCAACCAGGCCAATTTGGTTGCTTAGAAGTCCTGGCTTGAGTCACTCAGCACACCCTGGATTCGAACTCACGACTCCAGGGGTGGTAGACAGCATCAATACTCGCTGAGCTACCCAGGCCCCCCATGACGGGCATTTTTACAGATTTTTGAAATGTATTTGACCGTTCAGGTGCGCATAAGCGCGAGCATTTTCGGAACACGCGCATGTTCAGCACACACACATACACCGCCTGTCAATCAAACAGGGCGCAGCTGTTACTAGATCACTAGCGAATTATAAAATTACGTGCTCTGGATTACTTTCAACCGCAGAATAAGAATATGAACTTTCTAATAAGTGACACAGGCCTAGGCAATCACAAATTATATAAAACAAATTTGATTGATGTTTTAATCAGTCTGCTTGTCCTGTTGGGCAGGTAAAATTTTCTTTCACTTGCCCCTTCAAAAATCCACTTGTCCCGGACAAGTATTAATGTCGAGCCCTGTGAGCCATCAAAGAAATGAAGCAAAAGTGGTTACCTGTGTTGACCTTGCTCATCAGATGCTGAAAATAGTTATGTTGTCAGAGCCGCTGGTAATAACGTTACCAGGGGCCGACTGACTGGGAGTGAGTGATGCTTTGCAGAAGCAACAGCACAAAACACAATGTTAGAGATCTTTTTTGTTATTATGAGAAATGTAAAAATATTTTCGGTTCATTATGAAACTGTGTCAGGCTGCCACAGTCTAAGTAATTAATGGGAAATGCTGTCTTCTACTAAAGTTAAGTTGAAAAGTTGAAGTTAATATAAAACAACTTGATACTAAACATATTATGTCTAGGCATATGTTATTGTATGTATACCATAACTGGTCTTCTCTTTTAAATTGACACTGGGCACTCAAGGTCAGAAAGCAGATGTGAAAGATGGGGAAACTGAAAAAGGTGGTTATTCTCTTGGAAATGAGAGATGCTTTGAGCTCACCCTTGCTATGCATAAAAAGGCCAAATCTTCTTATGTTGACAGTCATTCTTCGCAGCAACATTTGACGAGGACATCGACTGATGAAGATGAAAACGGGTATGCTTCCTGTCAGTTCATCTGTATCCAGGTGGCGATTCATCAAATCACATTTTTACCAGGTATTATTATTTCCTAGTGAGATGGACCTGTACAGAGGAGAAGAGGAAATAGAACAAGACCTACAAGAGAAGAATCAATCAAAGTCAGTTAGGTGTCTGTTTTGCGGGAAACATGCCATACAGTACCATGATGTTAAGTCTGTAGAAATGTTTACCCACCTTATGTCTCACTGAATTGCTTAGTCCAGGAGGTTATTTTTGTCTGGGTAAATGTACTTGTTTTTAGGGCTATGAAGCAATAACCAATACGTTCAATCTGTGCAGAGTAAGAGGTGATAACTATTGTGCCCTGAGGGTGACGCTCTTCCAGGTGCTCAGCCAGTCCAATCAGCATCCTGTCTGGTCACGAGATCCTGACTTCATTAAAGTAATTACTATGCATAGATATTGGACATTATCTATTTTTTAATTCTAGACTTGCAGAGATCATAAGGTTACATGTCGTGACTTGATCGTTTATGTTTTTTGTACAGATACATAATGTTATTATGAGTTACATTAATTTGGTGCATTATGCCTGTCATAGTGGCCAAAACAAATCCATTCTGATGAGGATTTGATTCAGGAGTGGCGGTTTCCATTTGAAAGCAGGAAGAGCAAAGTGGAGCTGCTGGAACAAAGTCTGGAGCTCCTGAAGAAAAGGGTAACACTTATCATCTTTGCATTGCTTTTTTTATTTATGTATGTATGAAGAACAGGGGAAATCGGGGCTTGTTGTTACACTTTTTCTCCAGTTAACTTTTCTTTTTTTCTTTTTTTTGCAAGTTAATTTCTGTATGCCTTTTTTTTTTTTTTCTCCTCAATTTGGAATGCCCAATTCCCAATGCACTCTAAGTCCTCATGGTGGCGTAGTTACTCGCCTCAATCCGGCTGGTGGAGAACGAATCTCTTTTGCCTCCGTGTCTGACCGTCAATCCGCACATCTTATCACGTGGCTTGTTGAGCGTATTACCACGGAGATGTAGCGCGTGTGGAGGCCCATGCTATTCTATGCAGCATCCACACACAACTTACCACGCCCCACCGAGAGTGAGAACCACACATTATAGCGACCACGAGGAGGTTACCCCATGTGACTCTACCCTCCCTAGCAACCAGGCCAATTTGTTTGCTTAGGAGACCTGGCTGGAGACTTGCAAACTTGCGACTCCAGGGGTGGTAGTTAGCGTCAATACTCACTGAGCTACCCAGGCCCCCCGTATGCCTTTTTTAATTTGGTGGGGTTTCTGAAAAATTAGACCAATTTTTGGCAATTAGTCCACAGTATGTGTAAATGGTGAGCTTTTAAATTTGAGTGTGAAAAATTGCAGATGGCAGCCCAAAAATGCCCCAGAGTTGAAGAGGTTAATGTCTTGGCTACCGCTATTAAACATTGCCATCGTTATTGCCTAGTTCATTGACCTTCATCAATGTGTGTTAACAGGGCATGTTGTCACACTATATTGGATAATTTGTCACACTATATTGGGTAATTTGCCAGCAACCAAATCACCCTGGAGCCTGGTTACCCACTGAAGCTAAGCAGGGTTGAGCCTAGTCAGTACCTGGATGGGAGACCTAAGCAAAATTGCCCGCATTCTCCACCACTGTGGCGGGGTGAGCAAGAGAGAGACGCAGTGGGTGTGGCGTCAAGCCTCGGAGAGGCATTTATTGGAAACAATAATAAACGTAAAATGTCCAAAAGGGGAAATAAAGTGTCCAAGGGGAAATATTGTTCATATTAAAAGGGGGAATCTGGCATCTTCGCGGTGAACGGGGCTCCATGAAAGGGGTGAGGTAGTGTTCTTAGGAAAGCCCAGGCACAGGCTGGGTCAGTTGGCCGCTCACGCTCCCCTCCAAAGTCCACGGTGCGTGGGGTGGCGGCGTCACTGGCGGCCTGTCTTCCCAGGCCCGTGGCAAGCGTGAGGGGAAGGTGGCCCGGCATCGAGCCTGTCGGTGGCAACGTGAGCTGTTCACCCCCGGCGACTCATTACGGCGTCCGGGGGTCCGAAGAACGGGTCCGGCAGCGTGTCCACTCATCCGATCCTTCCCAGCTCTGGTCCTGGGTGTGCGAGGATGCCAGTGTGTGCACACATGGAGATTTGAAGCTGCCTCCCCGAGAAGAGGTGCGCACTGCGTTTTAAAGACAGCGGCGATGAAGCATTATTCCCATCAGGTGTGCTTCATTCACCGTTGACCAAACAAGGCTTATTAATTATGCACCTCTTCTCGCTCTCCCGCCCAACTCCTGTCGTGAGCCTGGCTGAAGGGCGGCCCTAAGAGGTGACAATGACGAGCCAGAGGGGTGGATCATTCCGCCACACTGTACTGCTAATTAATTAATTGGACTTTTTTAATTGTTGAAGTGATCATTTTCTATGTTATGCTCACTAAAGGAACCTCTTTTGATAATGTCATTAAGGTGGAGATGTGCCTCCTGGGTCATTCCCTACAACAGACGATCCAGGTCTATCGGCTCTACAAGTCTGACACCGAGGAGTTCATCACATACTACCCCAGTCACCACAGGGAGGACTGGCCTTGCCTGTGCTTGCTTACAGAAGATGACAGACACTACAATGCACTTGTACCCAAATTTTATGAATATGGTAGGCCAAAGTGGAATCAGCCCTCAGGTGGACAATCATACATAACTACACATCTATAAAAAGTATATGACAATCACTCGTAATCTGCAGCGCTCAGGAGTTACAATCCCTCATGTTTTCCTCATGGCAATTGCTGGATTTGTGTTTTGGGATGGTTTTGATTTTATGTTTTAATGACCCATTTATCCATATTCTGATACCTAAAGGTAGACTATTTTAAATTGATGTTGAATGAATTGAATTCAGCGCAACTGTTTTAGGAGATTTAGCTGCAACTCCAGCTAGGGAGGAAGATTTTATTTTATTATTATTATTATTTATTTTTCAGTTTACAAGGTTAATTATTGATCTGCATATTGCAGTAAAAATAACATTGTAATTTTAGACTGGTGTTGTTTTTTTGTTGTTGTTTTTTTTTCTAGATTGTTAGCTATTACAAATTACATTTAGTGTGCTATTCATGGCAGTACCTTGTTGGCAAAGGCTATTTTCACTATCTTCGCCCACTTTTAACTCTGCTCAGACAATTTACCCTTAGTACAGTATGAAATACGAATAGCATATTACACCTATTCACACCTTGTGTACATAGAATATATCACTATTTGGACTTTGTATAAACAAGGTGCTATTTGTGTAAATAGCATCTACCTTCTTTTACCCCAGTGTAAACAGCCACTCCCTCCTTTTAAAGCTCTTATTTTCCTTCCACTGGTTTCAGAATCTCATTGTGGCATCT
Source organism: Myxocyprinus asiaticus (assembly GCF_019703515.2). Lineage (NCBI taxonomy): Eukaryota > Metazoa > Chordata > Actinopteri > Cypriniformes > Catostomidae > Myxocyprinus > Myxocyprinus asiaticus. Next base: position 33,473,832 of record NC_059349.1, read on the forward strand.
TCTGCAGTTCATCTTGACAGTGTGACCATTTATTACTCTCTAGAGCAATTTGAACTGTAAGGATAGGTAATCAGAAACAGCTACAGTTCAATAATTCATACAGCATTTGATGAAGCATGCAGCATTACAATTGTTTGACTCCATCTCTGATTAATTACTCTGAAAATTTCAACAACATAAATTGCGATGACAAAGGAGTAGTGTCGTGAAAATGCCACTCATCAAACATAGTGAAACATGTCTTTATGACAGGATACAGACTACAGGAATGTGGCTCTCATATCAGGCACACAATATTCAAATGAGTGTTTTAAAGATAGTAAAGGTTAGAGCTTACGTGATTTCCCATGACTGGATTGTATTATCTGTGTCAGTTCTGCATAGAGGATTCCTCAAGACTACATAATTATTATTTCTTAACATATTTTACATATTAATTCACATATTACATCTCCTATTTTAATAACATATTCTTATTGTAATTTTCTTTATTAATTCACTCTTTGGGGTAGTGATGTGCAAATCAAATTACGTTTTCCAAAGACCAGGAGAACAGATTTAAAGTTGCATATTTAAAATGTAGGGGTGTTTTAAAAATGTATGTGTAAAACAAAATTGTTTGTATTGTTATTCTCTGTTATTTGTGATTAATTTTGCAAGTTAAAGTCAAAAAGTACACTCTTCGGGGTAGTGATGTGCTGAGGACACTTTCCAAAGAAAAGTATGGATAACTTTTATGCTGCCTTTATGTGCTTTTTGAACCTTCAAAGGTCTGGTCAACATTCACTTGTATTGTATGGACATACAGAGCTGAGATATTTTTCTAAAAATCTTCGCTTGTGTTCGCCAGAAGAAAGAAAGTCATACACATCTGGGATGACATGAGGTCAAGTAAATGATAGAATTTTCATTTTTGTGTGAACTATGCCTTTAATTGATAGGCAAGCTGTCGCGATATTTGCCTGCCCTGCAGCCCCACCTTCTGTATTACAGAGAAGATTTTCTGCAGTTATCACTGAGACGCTTGAGTGTCACTAAGATATTAGCCAATCATTTACTTCATCTTCTTGAGTTTTGTGTTAATATTTCAGGTAATATGAACATATAGGCTTATATGAGGGAAGGTGTTAGACAGAGACAGGCATTTCATCACTCTTCCTTGGGATGAGACCTCACTGGCAATATATGGTGTGAGAATTCTCTCATTTTTGGACAGTTGTGTCTTCTGCTGTGTGTTTTTGTGCAGGGGTGTAAAAAGTACTCAGAAATTATACTTAAGTGAAAGTATTGATACTGAGTGGAAAGTTTACATTTACATTTATTCATTTGGCAGACGCTTTTATCCAAAGCGACTTACAAAAGAGGAATACATTGTAAGCGAATCATCTTAAGGAGACAGTGGTACGAAAAGTGCTGCATTACAAAGTTTCACTAGCATCAGAATAGTAGTATTTAAGACAGATTAAAGTGCAACAAGAATTTTTTTTTTTTTTTTTTTAATGTAATGACTGGTTAAGTGCTCATGGAAAAGATGTGTTTTTAGCCATTTTTTGAAGACAGAAAGTGAGTCTGCTTCGTGGATGGAGTTGGGAAGATCATTCCACCAACATGATAAGATGAAACCGAAAGTCCTGGAAAGTGTTTTGGTGCCTCTTTGTGTTGGTATAACAAGGCGCCGTTCCTTAGACGACCGCAGGCTTCTGTTGAGAACGCAGCTCTGCAGAAATGATTTTAAGTATGTTGGAGCAGACCCAGTGACTGTTCTGTATGCCAGCATCAGAGCCTTAAATTTGATACTTGCATCAACCGGCAGCCAGTGAAGAGAGACAAGAAGTGGTGTAACATGCGCTCTCTTTGGTTCATTAAAGACCAGACGTGCTGCTGTATTCCGGATCATTTGCAGGGGCCTAATAGCGCATGCAGGGAGGCCTGCAATGAGAGCGTTACAATAGTCCAGTCTAATTATGACAAGTGACTGAACAAGAAGTTGTGTGGCGTGTTCAGAGAGGAAGAGTCTTATCTTCCTGATATTGTAGAGTGTAAATCTACATGATCGTGTTGTCTTTGAGATGTGGTCTATGAAATTTAGTTGGTTATCGATGGTTACCCCTAGATTTCTGACCGATTTAGAAGGTGTTACTGTAGTTGAACCCAGCTGCACGGTGATGTTGTGTTCAACAGCAGGGTTGGCTGAAAAGAAAGGAGTTCAGTCTTGTCTGGGTTAAGTTGCAGGTGGTGTTCCTTCATCCAGGCCGAGATGTCTGCCAAATAGGCAGAGATTTGAGCAGACAAATAGAGCTGTGTGTCATCGGCGTAGCAGTGGTAAGAGAAACCATGTGCCTGAATGATGGGTCCCAGTGATGTTGTGTAAGACATCTGCTGTCAGTGATGTGTCAGGCAGTGGAGGGGGAGGACAGAGAAGTATGTTGAATGTTCTAAACAAGCTGCGAGTGTCTGTGGTGATGTTGATCTTGTTCTGGTAATAGGAAGTTTTTGCAGATTTAACGTTATCTGAAAAAGTTGCAAGCATAGACTGATACTTACCCAGATCTGGTGGATCTTTAGATTTCCGCCATCTCCTCTCAGCCACCCTGAGGTCAGTCCAATGTTCACGAAGGACGTCAGAGAGCCAGGGGCTGGGTGATGTCATACGTGCTGGCCTAGAGGAGAGAGGAAAGATGCTGTCTAGACAGGTTGTTAAAGTGTGTCTGTGGCAGTGTTTACATCCAGGGTGGAAAATAAGTGTTGTGTGGGAAGAGAGGTAGAGACAGCATTGGAAAGGTGTGAGGGTGAAAGAGAACAGAGGTTACAGCAAAAGGAAACCAAAGGTGGAGTCTGTTTTAATATAGATGGGAGAGTCATGTTGAATTGAACAAAGTAGTGATCAGAGACATGTAAAGGAGTAACAAGAATATTTGAGTTGGTACAGTTACGTGTAAAAATGAGGTCCAGCTGGTTGCCCGATCTGTGAGTTGCTGTAGTGCTTAGTCTTTCCAAGTCAAACGAGGCCAGAAGAGCATGAAAAAAAGTGGCCTGTGGCTTGTCTTGGTGTATGTTGAAATCTCCAAGAACCACAAGTGGCCTACCATCTTCCAGGAAGGAGGACAACAGGACATCCATCTCCTCAAGAAAGTTTGCCAGCTGACCTGGAGGGCGATAGATGACAACAACATGGATTTTTGTGGGTTGCATTGCAGTAATGGCATGGAATTCAAAAGAAGTATTGTTACATAGAGAGGAGTGTGGTTAAAATGTCCAGTTGTTTTGAATGAGCAAACCTGTTCCCCCACCGCTACCAAAGTGTCGAGGGGTGTGAGAGAAGGAGAAATTGTTGGAGAGGGCAGCGGGTGTTGCTGTGTTTACTCAATTAAAAGTCCAAGTATTTAGCCAAAAACATACTTGAGTGAAAGTAAAAAAGTATCCACATTAAATTGTACTTAAGTATTAACTTTTCCTAGCTAGAATAAAATCCAGAGAGAGTTGATTGTGTGAGAGGATGCTGTTAAAATCGATTGGTTTGTTAAGTCACCTTTTTACAATCTCCGACGACAGTGGCATTCGCAAACCTGGTTATAGAATCATGTAACAATAACTACATTTTTGCAAAATGATTTTTATGTGGCCTGTTGTACGTAACACTGCAATTTCCTGGTAAAGTGAACACTAGAGGCACTAAAACAACAGTGACTTTTATCCCTTTTCACTCAAATCACGAGTAAAACGGCAGAACATAAACACTTTTTGATCTGTTCCTCATACAGTGCTATCTTATGACAAATAAACACTTTTACTATAGCGCATGACTCATTTTAATATTTGCAAGCGTTAATATTTTACAAGCTTGTTTAAGTGTGATCAAATTGCGTGGTAGCTCAACTGACTGAGTGTTGCATATACAAAGGACTGGGGTATGAGTCCTGAAGAGCATGTGAGTCGACACGTGAGCTGAAAGTGTCATAGAAGCGGGGGGATGGGGGGGGGGGGGTTTGAGGTAACCCCAATAATCAAAACAAGCAAGCATATTTATACCATGATCAATGGAATCATATAAATGCTTCACGTGTAAAAAACCACATCATTTTATTTTGCGCAAAAATGTTGTCACAGTCACGCAATGTTTGTTGCATGGGAGAATACACTCACGAATTGCGATGCCAGAGCACCCAGCCCCTTGAGACATAGAGAAAGATAATAATAATAATAATAATAATAATAATAATACATTAAAAGAAGCTTTGAAGAAAGTTAGTAATGTTGTTGGTTTTGTGAATTGTTTTCTGAGGTTTGGATGGATGAATTCAATAAAATTCACAATTAATACAGTATTTACTCAGATTCCATTATTTTTATTATCATTATTATTATCAGCATCATAGCTGGTTTTATAGTTATTATTATAATTAATAGTTGCCTAATAACAACAACAATAATAGTTCAGCAAATAGGAGTAGAAAATCATAGAGATGTTTTAAATATGAAGGCAAGTGTAGAAATAAATGACATGTACACATTTAATTACAAAAGCCTTTTGTTTATATATATATATATATATATATATATATATATATATATATATATATATATATATATATTTGCAATGTGAATGATCATTTTTGACTTCATAACTGTCAAATCTGTTGAAGGCTTTTAGAATAACATTTAAGAAAAAAAAAGTCCGTGTTTCTCACTTCATGCTCATAGTTTTGAATGAATACATCACATTCAGTCGAGCGGTCACATACGGTCCAGTCGCACAAATATTTCACGTATCCAAAGCTTAAATCAGATCTGAATTTCCGCCTGTGCAGATGGTAGGAATTTCACACAGCTGCAGTGTGACAATCCATTTGAAATGACTGACTTCTGATCTGTCATCTGTCCTTTATCGGAAGCAGTGAAAAGGCGGCTTCAGTCCAGTAAGACGAAAGAAATTGTTCTGCAAAAATGTAACGAGTACTTGAATATGAGTACTTTTCAAGTTTAAATAAAATTGTAAGATCTTGTAAAAAGTACTAATTTTTCCTTTGGAAATGTAATTAAGTAAAAGTACAAGTATTAAGTTTAAACTGCACTCGAGTAAAGTACAAATCCCAAAAAATAATACTTAAGTATTTTTACTCAATTACTTTACACCCCTGTTTTTGTTTAAGGGAGATCTCTCTGCACACAGCCGGTGACGTTTAGGAGAGGAGTGGCCTTTTTGCATCGACCGTACCCCACGTGTTGTTAAGGATGATGAATTATGTACAGTTAACCGAGTGGTCATCTACAGCAGAACAAGCTTCCGCGACTTCAATATCGGCATTATATGGCATTACACTTGCACTGCACTTAATCGAGGCGGGCGAATATATGTAGTGATCTTCCTCTTCACTGATGACTGAACAATGGAGAAGCTGTCAGCAGAAATTTCTGGCGACCCTCCTATTTTCCCATGCATTCGATCATTGTTTATGATGCTGTTGTTGTGTAGGAGGGCAGGGACGGACCTGATCTCGGCGGATTTCTGCTAGAAAACACTCAACGTGCTGTGAGCGGCCTCGCATCCTTCTAGATCCAAGCAGCTGATGTTGGCAGTGCTGCCGTCCTCCCGGCGAACATGGTCAAATCCCCAGCTCTCACACACTACTGGCCTCTCATCCGATTCCTGGTGCCGTTGGCAATAACTAACATTGCCATCGACCTCGGCGAACAGGCAAGTGTGAATTCTTCGTTTAATACAGCGCTGCCGTTGTTAATTTGACGTAATATTTGTTTTGCATCCCTGTATAGCGCCGTACACGTTTATCTTGGAGATGGACACTGCAGCAGTGGCATCCTTATGACATCCGTGGCTATTGCGATATTGTATATGTTTAAAATAACCTATGGTTTATAGTTGCGATCCTGTGCGTTTGTTTAGGAAGGAAATTATATGATTGGCACAACTGGGATTCCACGGCGACCCTTTGTAAACAGGGCATCACAAACGATGAGCCGATCAGCTGTGTGTGTTCGTCAACAGCTGGCCATACAGCGCATCCAATAACATGCCACACTGAACAATGCAAAAGCAATCTGACAGAAATGAATGTGCACTTTTGGATGGGCTAATTTGTAATGGATTGTCACCTCTGTGTGAACTGGCCTTGTTTTTGTCAACCATTTACAAATAGTTTTATCACAGTCATGACGTTTCTGAACTGCCTTTGGCTGTAAAACCACTAAACCATTACCTGCTCATATGTTTTATTAATGTCATTAAATATTGACCGTGTTGCCCTCTCAAAAAAGGGCCATGATGCCCCTAAAAAAAGGCATGATCAAATTTTAATATCTACCATTAGTTTATTGTCATATTAAACTTAATTCATGCACAAGCAAGAGAATACCAATATTATACTGCAAAATGTCAACTTCATGTAGAAACATCTAAATTAACTGGTTTGAAGTCTTATTTAATATCATTTAGTCAACCAGAATACATTAGTTTACACCATCAAAACAAATTTAAGGATTAAATCAGGAAGAAAAAGGAATGTTCCTGGTTCAATACAAGTTAAGATCAGTCGACAGCATTTTTGGCATAATGTTGATTACCACAAAAATGTATTTCAACTCGTTTCTCCTTTTCTTTAAAAAAAAAAAAGCAAAAAAAAGCAAAAATCTAGGTTTTAATGAGGCACTTACAATGGAAGTGAATGGGGGCCAATTTTTAGAGGGTATAAACACAGAAATGTGAAGCTTATAATTTTATAAAAGCACTTACATTCATTCTTCTGTTAAAATGTGTGTATTATTTGAGCTGTAAAGTTGTTTAAATTGCCATTTTTACAGTTTTAGGGCTTGTTGACATTACATCGTCATGGTAATGAAGCTGTAAAATTGGCTATAACTTTACTAACTATAAAAGGTTAGTAAGTGATTTTTATCACAGTAAAATCACATTTGCATGCATATCCTTTAAGTCTTGTGGTTATACTTTTGAAAAACGGAGTATTTTAATGTTACAAAATTGGCCCCCATCTACTTCCATTGTCCCCATTCACTTCCATTGCAAGTGTCTCACTGGAACCTCGATTTTTGCTTTTCTTAAAGAAAAGAAGGAACGAGTCGAAATTAATTTTTGTGGTAATCAACATTATGCCACAAATGCTGTTGATTGAGTTCAACTTGCATTGAACCCGGAATATTCCTTTAAGGTAGCACTTGCAGGTTACCACTTTTTACAGTGTAGATTTAAACACATTATTCAGTTTTATGGTAAATGAAAAAAGGCGGAAATAAATGTAGCCTAAATAAATGATGTGTTTTTGAAATTAGAATGGATTGAACAGACATTCACTGAAATATTATTCTTATTATGAAACTGGAACGAAACACTTTCTTTTGGTTCTTCTTTGATACTTATTCATTTTTCAGAATCAGAAATGGCAGAAATAAGAAATAAGAGCAGGAACTCTAATAGCCAGACTGCCCACAGTAACAGACAATCATTATCTCTCTGCACATTGTTGTAAGGCGTTAGAGATGAACTGGCAGACAGAGACAGTCAGAAAAAGACAGCAGATAAGGAGAGGTAGTGTGCATTCTCACGTCCTTTTTAATTCCTCTATTTTACAGGTCTTGCTGCTTAACAAAGATGTTGTCATAACATAATGAGAATTTTTTTTACAGTGTAGTTTTCTTAAAGGCATATTTGAGGTTCAATACAAGTTAAGCTCAGTCGACAGCATTTGTGGCATAATATTGATTACCACAAAAAATTCTTTTGACTCATTCCTCCTTTTCTTTAAAAAAAGCAAAAATCCAGGTTACAGTGAGGCACATACAATGGAAGTGAATTGGCCAATTTTTTGAGGGTTTAAAGGCAGAAATGTGAAGCTTATAATTTTATAAAAGCACTTACATTAATTCTTCTGTTAAAACACATGTATTATTTGAGCTGTAAAGTTGTTTTAAATCGTAATTTTTACAGTCGTTGTAGGGGTTTAGGGTTTGTTGACATTACATTGTCACGCCAACAAAGATTGCAAACTTGGCTATAACTTTACATAGTAAAGGTTAGTAAGCGATTTTATCACACTAAAATCATGTTAACACACATATTGTTTATATCTTGTGCTATACTTTTGATATAGTGAGTATTTTAACATTTACACATTGGCCCCATTCACTTCCATTGTAAGTGCCTGACTGGAACCTTGATTTTTGTTTTTTTTAAAGAAAAGGAGGGTTGAGATGAAATAAATTTTTGTGGTAATCAATTTATGTCTTGTATTGAACCTGGAATATTACTTTAAGACAAAATAAATAAATAAATAAGTCTGTGAAATTGTTAGTGTTAAAAAAAAAATTTAGGGTCAAGGACAGGGTATCAAAAGTTATTTAATACTAAAGTAACTTTGCTTGTGTACATCTCAGCATTTTTCCATCAGCTTTGACATATGCCACATTTCCAAGTCACTCAATTACGTGTTTGATGGGGATATATTCTTGCATGTGTTTTTCCAGGGAGCAATTTTACTACTATATTTTCACTATACAATCTGTCACTGAGATACTCTGGAGTGTAGGTACTACTACCACCATTGTCCTTTGTTAAAGATTTGTGTCACGCTGGGAGTTTACAATTGTCCTGTTAATACCGATCATAGTTTTCATGTATTTTTTTTTTTTTGGTAGAATGTTCCATGAATCAATCTGAACTTATAACCATTCTTCTTCTTTATATGCTGTGCTCAACAATGTCATTTAATAGTGTTTTAACAGAGATTTTGTACTGCTAAATTTTGCAGGGCAAGGCACACAGTGAAGCTGTGAAGTTTGTTATGGGTTGTATTCTCACACATTTGAATATTTAAGAGATAGAAACTCATTAAAGAGTCAGTTCTGGGCCAGTGGTCCTGTGTAATATGAACATACTCAGTGTGGCAAATACCGATCCACGGATTTGGATCTTTAGTTGGGGGGACTAATAAAAGGCATTTAGTTAGTTGATACATGTGTAGTGTTGTATAAAACCCTCTTTGTGTGGAGGAATCCCATGAGGAGTGATAGTTCTTCCTTTCAATGCATCCCTCACCATCAGAAAATAGATAATGTGGCTAGATCTAGAACTCTTATCTAGTCAAACAGCCACTCTACTGTATTGCTTGTTTTTGTATAATGGTGAAAAAATAAATCATATATCTGTATAATTTCTCTCTTTCTTTATAGGCTTTGAACAGGGGAATAGCAGCAGTCAAAGAGGATGCAGTGGAAATGCTGGCCAGTTATGGCCTGGCCTACTCCCTCATGAAGTTCTTTACAGGTCCTATGAGCGACTTCAAGAATGTAGGGCTGGTATTTGTCAACAGCAAGCGGGACCGAACCAAGGCGGTCCTCTGCATGGTTGCAGCAGGAACTGTGGCTATCATTTTCCACACTCTTATTGGTCAGTATTCCAGTTTTTCCCTTCATTTCCCTCTCTTCATCTGTCACTCTGCCTCTGTTCTTGCCTTTTTCTTTCCTTATTCACTTTCCACTGGATAACATATCTGTGTTATTTATTGTAACTGTGCTGCATGCCTGGTTTTTATAAAGCATGGAGGGAACATTGTTATGTTTTGCACTTCTCCAAACAAATATGTCAGTCAGTCAGTGTTGTGACTGGAGAAACACCTTCTCTCATCTCAGGCAGGCCTAATGAGGTCCCACTGATCATACCAGATGTGTCATGAGTTGTAATTGTCGTCTAGAAAAATTACTTCTCAAAGGAACATTGTGTTCCAAGCAAGATTTCATCCATGGTGTTGACGAAAGGTTTTTTTGTCAAGTTATCACACGCATGTTCTGCAAACTCTCTTTGAATAGGCAGACCTCTCTCAAACAAACTCTGTCCAAACTTTCCCGCACAGAGGTAGATTGTTTATTTTTGGATTTTTGTTCACCCTCCATAATTATATTGTCCTTAAACAAACTGTGCAAAATACTGCACTCCTACACGGCAGAAAATAAGTTAAATTCTGCCTCCCACATTTACCAAATTACAAATAGTTATGTTGGTTGGGTTGTGGTTAAAAAGGGTCCAGTTATCTTTAGAAAGTCTATTTAAACAATCTACATTCAGAGCTAGAAATCAGGATCAGAGCTGCTTTCTCCCACTCTCTAGTGCCCAGATGGCAGTTACTGTTACTTGTTTGAGTGCTCGTCCATGGACAAAACAGTGACAGGTAGAGAGAGAATGTTACCATGGTAAATCTGATAGATACAGGATATAGTCCCTTTGCACAGTCATTCAGTTTGAGCTGTGCCTGTCTGTGGAGCACTTCGCTGCACACGTTCTAGAGAGACAGGAGACATGAAAACTTTTGTGTCTTTGTGTCAGTTTTAGCAGAAAGCAGCATGTACTTCAGTAGAGTCAACAAAGCTTCATTGGCAGGATTGTCTACATTTACAGTGTATACAGTACTTGCAGTACTGGAATAAACAATAGAGAAAATAAATTGGGTGAAGTAAATAATGAAATAAAAGCAATGAAAGAGAAAATTAAAGAAAGAGACAAAAAAATTGGGATACATTTACATACAAATTACACTGTATAGTACATGCCAAATATGCAGGGTTGGGAGGGTTACTTTTGAAATGTATTCCACTACAGATTACAGAATACATGCTGTAAAATGTAATTTGTAACGTATTCCGTTAGATTACTCAAGGTCAGTAATGTATTCTAAATACTTTGGATTACTTCTTCAGCACTGGTAGATTTTTTCACTTGTTTTGACTATAAAAACTCTGCCAGTACAGTAAGACAAAATGCACATGTTAAAAATACATTCTCTGAAAAACCTAAATATCTTATGCAGTGTTGTTTCTAAAACAAGATAAATCTAATCGATCTTGTTTTAAGGATTTTTAGATATTTTTACAGGAAAACAATACAAATATTATTTTCAAGAATATGATTTTTGCCCTAATATCAAAGGTCTTACTAGAAAAAAAGGAATTATGATCTAACGTGAATTTTCTTGATAAAAAAATATGATCGTGCCTGGTAACATGTGCATGTAAAATGGCTAGAAATAACATTTTAACTTAGCGTAAAGATGACAATTTACACAAGGATTATTTCTATTTCTTCTGCTCCAAACTTACTTCAAACTTACTTCTCTGTCTGCTCGTATGAATGTAACACATCATAAGAAAGTGTTTCACCGCTGTTCAGATGCACTTTGGATCACATCATTTATATGTATAAATGTTTTCCAACTGAAAGGATGAAATATTAAATGAAACAATTGACAATAAAATGCAAAGTAATCTCTTCAGTAATCAAAATACTTTTTGAATGTAACTGTATTCTAATTACCAATGATTTAAATTGTAACTGTAGTGGAATACAGTTACTTATATTTTGTATTTTAAATACGTAATCCCGTTACATGTATTCTGTTACACCCAACCCTGTAAATATGGTCTATATACTGTATAATTTGAGACATGAAAACTTCATGTCTTTGCATGTCATTTGGAGTAAGGTAAACATATTGAACAAAGAGAACATTTACTTTAGTAGATTCAGAGAAAACAAAGCTTTAGTTGCATGCTTGTCATCAATTAAATTAATGCCAAAACGTGTACAGTACTTACAGTATCAAAATAGACAACAGAAATAAAATAAAAAAATACAAATAAATCTGGTGAATTAAATAATGAAATATGGGAAATAAAGGAGAAAAATATAAAAGGGACAAGAATAAAATCAATATTATAATTTATTAATTTATTATAAATTATATTAGATAAATATAAATTATTTTAAATACATGAAAATAAATTGTGTGGATTAAATAAAATGAAATGAAGGAGAAAATGAAGTAAAAAATAAAAACAAAGATATTTGCATGCTTGTCAGCTTTTACAGTAATGCCTAACATGTAGAGTACTTATAGTAACGAAATAGAAAATACAGAGAGAAAAAAATAGGGTGAAGTAAAAAAACAAGGATGAAATGAAATAAAATAAATATTAAGTGAATATATAATAAAGTACATATCAAATAAATACAAATTAATTATTTTTAAATTAAATGAATTTACATCCAAAATATAGTACATACAAAAATATGGTCTATACATAATATAGTCACTTGTATCAGTTTTGTTTTTTTATCACCAGCACTGTATATTATTTTTTCATTAGAATTTTACACATATTAATCCTGTTGTCACATTTCCTTATTTAGCCTACACTGATCTGGGCTATTACATCATTAACAAACTGCATCATGTGGATGACTCTGTGGGGAGTAAAACCCGGAAGGCGTTTCTCTATCTGGCTGCATTTCCTCTGCTTGATGCCATGGTAAGTGCATCGTGACATCATAACCCTCTCTGCAGATACAGTTGAAGTCAGAAGTTTACATAAACCTTAGCCAAATACATTTAAACTCAGTTTTTCACAATTCCTGACATTTAATCATAGAAAACATTCCCTGTCTTAGGTCAGTTAGGATCACTACTTTATTTTAAGAATGTAAAATGTCAGAGTCACGTGACGCCATGCGATGATCGGACGTGTGAACGGCGAGCTCTGCACTTTTAATGACACTTTTAATGACATAAACCGATGAGATTCGAAACACTGTTCCATAACTGTTCTAGGAGGACAAAGAGTTCGAAATCCTCAGGCTCTGGAGACATTGAAGGACACTTACATTGGTGGCCAAAAATATTGCCACCCTGGGTAAATATGAGCAAAGAAGGCTGTGAAAAAAAATCTGCATTGTTTACCTTTTGATCTTTCATTCAAAACATTCACAAAAATCTAACCTTTAATTGAAGTAAAACAACTGAAAGATGGGAAATATCTCATTATTAAATAAATATTTTTCCCAAAACGTATTGGCCACAATTATTGGCACCCCTAGAAATTCTTATGAGTAAAATATAGCTGAGTATATTCCCATTCATATTTTAAAAAAATTACTGCACCTGGGTGGCTAGGAACATGAAATTGTTCAGCCATGACTTCCTGTTTCACAAGGGTAAAAATATGAGGTGTAACTCAGGCCAAATTCCATTAATCATCAATCACAGTGGGTCAAGACTAAGAATATAGTTCTGATGTGCGGCAAAAGGTTGTTGAGCTTCACAAAATGGGAAGAGGCTATAAGAAAATAGCCAAAGCATTGAAAATGCCCATTTCCACCATCAGGGCAATAATTAACAAGTTCCAATCAACTGGAGATCTTAAGAATCGGCCTGGAAAAGGACGTGTGTCTATATTGTCTCCACACACAGTGAGGAGGATGGTTCAAGTGGCCAAAGAATCTCCAAGGATCACAGCTGGAGAATTGCAGAAAGTAGCTGGGTCTTGGGGTCAGAAAGTCTACAAGTTGTTTGGGAGCGTTTCAAGAAAAACAACAAACTCAAGTGTCTTCAGTTTGCCAGACACTACTGGAACTTCAAATGCTTCCAGGTTCTGTGGTCAGATGAAACAAAAAAAAATCGCTTTTTGGCAGCGAACACCAGAGATGGGTTTTTCGCACACAGAGATGCAGAAGTACCCAATGCCCACGGTTAAATGTGGTGCTGGATCTTTTATGTTGTGGGGCTGTTTTTTTGGCAGAGGTCCTGGACATCTTGTTCAGATACATGGCATCACTGTCTCTAAAAAATGAAAACCTGGCTTCCTTTGCCAGAAAGCTTAAAATGGGCTGTGGTTGGATCTTCCAGAAGGACAATGATCCAAATCATCAAAATCAACACAAAAATGGGTTTTCTGCTGACAAGGTTCTGCCGTGGCTATCCCAGTCCACTGACTTGAACCCCATTGAAAATTTGTGGGGTGAACTGAAGAGGAGTCCACCAACATGGACCTCTGAATTTGAAGGATCTGTAGAGATTCTGTATGGAGGAATGGTCTCAGACCCCTGCCAGGAAAAGACTCAGAGCTGTTATCTTGGCAAAGGGAGGTTGCAAAAAGTATTGAATAAAAGGGTGCCAATAATTATGGCCAATGCATTTAGGAGAAAAATATTTATTTAATAATGAGATATTTTCCCTGTTTCAATTGTTTTACTTCAATTAAAGGTTAGATTTTTGTGATTGTTTTTTTTTATTTTTATTTTTTTAATTTTTTTATGAATGATCAAAAGTTTATTTTCACAGACTTCTTTGCTCATATTTACCACGGGTGCCAATATTTTTGGCCACCACTGTACGTGCTGAAGTTGACGCCCATGAGCAGGCCGTGAGCCTGGGTGTCGGTTTGGTTGGAGAGGTGTGGGAGGTGCGGCGGGGGATGCTGGGCATGTCAGCAATGCTGATGAAGGACGTTGCTGTCTTGGAGAATCCTGCTGTGATGCGTTGGTCGATCACTGCCATGGAGGCAAAGTTCAATGAAGTGGTTGCAAGAGTGGGGGATATCAAGAAACAGATAGATTATCTGGAGTCATTGGAGAGGGAATTATCTGCTAATTCGCTGGCGACCAGGGTGGATTTGGAGCATGTCTGGGAGAAGTTGGAGGACGTGGAGAACTGTAGCCAGCGGAGTAACGTCTGTTTCGTCGGAATTCCTGAGGGCAGGATATGGTGAAATTCCTAGATGGGCTCCTTCCGAATCTGCTCGACATAGCAGGCAATAAACTGGAAATCGAGCAAGCTCACAGGGTTCCTGCTTGGCGAGCCACAGAGGGAGGCAGGCCCCAATCAATTCTGGCCAAATTTCTGAGATCATCCGATAAAGATCTTGTGTTACGTGAGGTGAGGAGTAAGGAAGGCTTTCTTGGAAAAATCACAGCATTTTCTTGTTCCCAGACTTTGCAGATTCGTCGAGAGGGACGTGATCAATTCAAGGAATGCAAGAAACGTTTACATCAACGGAAGGTCGCTTTTGCACTGATATTCCCGGCCAAGTTGAGAATAGATGCTAAGGAGGGCCGTAAAACATTCACATGCCCACAGCAAGCAATGTCCTTCATAAAGTCAATGGAGTGAGTAAGTCATCTTGTGGTACTCACTTTGCAGCTGAGTGGACTGACTCACTGAACATTCATTTGATTGTTTGAGGAAACTGAGCATTTTTGTTTGTGCTGGTTCTGCCTAGCGGCTGGAGTTTGTTTTGTAGAGTAACACACCTTCAGGACAGTTTTATGGATGAATCTACATCTTTGTACTTATTCCTCTTATTGGCTGGAGTTTGTTTTGTGGAGTATTTCTTGCAAAGACATTGGATTGATTAAGTAATTTTCCTTTACTCATGTTGCAGCCAAGTGGACCGGCTCACTGAACATTTGCTTGACTGTTTGAAGAATCTGTGTGCTTTTTTTGTGCTGGTTCCACCTAGCGGCTGGAGCTTATTTTATAGAGTATCACACCTTCAGGACAGTTTTGTGGATGGATCTGCACGCTCTTTGTGTTTATTCCGCCTATTGGCTGGAGTTTGTTTTGTAGATTATCTTTTGCTGTGTAATTCTGTCTCACAAAATTTGTATAGAAACACCGGACTTGAGTAATCCGATGGCAAAGTTGTTGCGTAGGCGTGCATGGATTGTTTGACTTTGGAGAGATGGACGCCAGTTGGCACTGTCGTGCGCGGGGTTAATGCGCACGTTTTTCTTTTTTCTGTTTGTTTTGTTCTTGGGTAAGTTCGGGTTTTGATGGTCACACCAATGTTGGAAAGTGGTCTTTATAATCTTGTTTATGACACACAATCTATTTTTTCTTATATGTCAAAATGTGAAATATTAATATGAGTGCATTTTCTCTCTCCACATGGAATGTGAATGGTTTGGGGCACCCCATAAAAAGAAGGAAGGTTATTTATCTTCTTAAGCGTAAGAAATATGATATAGTGTTTCTTCTGGAGGCGCACCTTTCTCAACAGGAAGCTGAAAAATTTGGAGGGATGTGGGGTGGACATTATTTTTGCAGTGCTGGCTCGAGTAAGAGCAGGGGAGTCATTATGCTGATAAGTAAACATCTACAATTCAAATGTCTCAAACAGAGTAAAGATAAATTGGGAAGAGTCATTGTTGGTTTGGTTGAAATTCAGGGATAAAGTTTTATTCTGGCTAATATTTATGCACCTAATGCTGATGATCTGGGCTTTTTTATAGATCTTGAGGCCATGTTGCAGGCTGCTGGCACCCCTCATGATGTAATGTTGGGAGGAGACTTTGATCTTTTGATGGACTCAGTCCTTGATCATGGTGAAGCAGGGGTGTGCAAGCCCCCTAAAGCAACACTGATGCTTCACAGGATGTGTAAAAATGGTCTTACAGATATTTGGAGACTTTTGAACCCATCTGGTAGGGACTATACATTTTTTTCATCAGTCCATAAGATTTACTTGATCCGCCCCTCCAGATCGTCATTGTTGCCCCGCCTCTTAGGGCTGCCCTTCAGCCAGGCTCACAACGTGAGTTGGGCAGGAGAGCGAGAAGAGGTGCATAATTAATACGCTTCATTCTGACAGCGGTGAATGAAGCACACCTGATGGGAATAATGCTTCATCACCGCTGTCTTTAAAACGCAGAGCGCACCTCTTCTCGGGGAGCCGGCTTATAATCTCCATGTGTGCACACACTGGCATCCTCGCACGCTCAGGACCAGAGCTGGGAGTGTTCGGAGTTGGACGTGCTGCCAGACCTGTTCATTGGACCCCTGGATGCATTAATGAGTCGCCGGGGGTGAACAGCTCACGTCGCCGCCGATGGGCTAGATGCTGGGCCGCCTTCCCCTCACACCTGCCGCGGGCCTGGGTAGACAGGCTGCCAAGGACGCCGCCGCCCCTCGCACCATGGACCCTGGAGGGGAGCGTGAGCGGCCGAGGGACCCAGCTCATGCCTGGGCCATTCTATGGACACTACCCCACCCTTCACAGAGCCCCGTCTCACCACGAGGATGCCAGATTCCCCCTTTATTATGAACACTATTCCCCCTTGGACACTTTATTACCCCTTTTATAGACATGTTATTTTTATTATTATTTCCAATAAATGCCTCTCCGAGGCTTGACGCCACACCCACTGTGTCTGTCTCTTGCTCACTCCACAGTTATTAAAATGAATTGTATTCCAAAATTCAACTATCTGCTACAGTCTCTCCCAATAGATGTCCCCCTCTCGTATTTCAAGCAATTTTATAGCGTAGCGAAGTCCTTTATTTGGAATGGTAAACATCCCAGATTACATTTCAGGAAGTTACATATGCCGATTGACAAAGGTGGGCTAGGCCTACCCAAAATTGTATTTAATTATTATGCATTCAGTCTCAGACATTTGGCTCATTGGTCGCTTCCACCTGAGAGAGTCCCTCCCTAGTTTTGTATTGAACAGGAAGTTCTTGCTCCTATTTCACCATTGCAAAGCCTTTCTATCAAACCAACCGGAGAAGTTAAGTTACACCCCTTTATCTCGCATTTGCACTCAGTATTGACAAAAGTGTCCAGAGTGTCCAGAATTCGGACATTTATTTAAATGTTGCCTTGAGCATATGGATGAACCCAAAATTATGTATTAATAAGTCCCATTTTTGCTGGTCAGAGTGGATTGTGTGGGAGGTTAATACGCTCGGTGACCTATATGAGAGTGGATTGTTGAGATCCTTTGAAAATATAGTTCAGCATTTTGGGATTCCCATGTCTCAATTCATTAGGTATTTACAGCTGTGCCACCTGTTCTGTACTATTTTTGGGAGTAGCATACACCCCCCTAAAGCGGCAGATACTCTGGGAGTGGTGATTACTGCTTTTGTAAAAGGTCATGAGGCATCAGTGTATTACTCCCTGTTAATTCAGGATCTGGGGGATGGAGCTTCAACTTCTCTTAAGAGATTATGGGAGAAAGATTTAGATTTGGTATTGGAGGAGGGAGTGTGGGCTAGGATTCTAAAAAACGTTGTCTACATCTAGAGATGCAAGGGTGCGCCTTATGCAATTTAAGATTTTACATCGATTCTGTTGGACCCCCTCTAGATTGTATAGGCTTGGTCTTAAAGACACACCCACCTGCTGGCGATGCCAATCAGAAGATGGGGACACAACCCAAGTTTTTTGGTGGTGTGTTAAAATCCAAGAATTTTGGTTGAGGGTTCAGAGTTTTATGTGTGACATATTGGACACTCAAATTTCATTTAGCCTCAGACTCTGTATTTTAGGCAATGGGGCGGTCATTAATATAGGGGATTTATACATAAAAAGTTGGGTCCTAGCCGGAGTTATGATCAGCAGACGAATTATTCTTAGGGGATGGAAGTCGGCTGGAGCACCCTCATTTCAGGAGTGGTGCACAGAGATGGGCGGGATGGCAGCATTTGAGGAGGTGACAAGTAGAAGGCTGAGAAACGTTTTGTTTCTGAGAAAAAAGATTTGTTTAATAGGAAGTGGGGTAGATATTTGGTATTTGGAGGGGGTGGGGGGGTAATTTTATATAATTTGATTCTATGTTTTCTGTTATGTTTATTTAATTTGTTGAAGGGAATCAATAAAAATTATTAATTAAAAAAAAAAGAATGTGAAATGTCAGAATAATAGTAGAGAGAATGATTTATTTCAGCTTTTATTTCTTTCATCACATTCCTAGAGGGTCAGAAGTTTACATACAATTTGTTAGTATTTAGTAGCATTGTCTTTAAATTGTTTAACTTGGGTAGCCTTCTACAAGCTTCTAACAATAAGTTGCTGGAATTTTGGCCCATTCCTCCAGACAGAACTGGTGTAACTGAGTCATGTTTGTAGGCCTCCTTGCTCGCACACACTTTTTCAGTTCTGCCCACAAATCTTTTATTGAATTGAGGTCAGTGCTTTGTGATGGCCAATCCAATATTTTGACTTTGTTGTCCTTAAGCCATTTTGCCACAACTTTGGAGGTATGCTTGGGGTTATTGTCCATTTGGAAGACCCAATTGCGACCGAGCTTTAACTTTTTCCTCCAAACATAACGATGGTCATTATGGCTAAAAAGTTCAATTTTTGTTTCATCAGACCAGTGGAAATTTCTTCAAAAAGTACGATCTTTGTCCCCATGTGCACTTGCAATCTGTAGTCTGGCTTTTTTATGGGGGTTTTGGAGCATTGGCTTTTTCCTTGCTGAGCAGCCTTTCAGGTTATGTTGATATAGGACTCGTTTTATTGTGGATATAGATACTTGTCTACCTGTTTCCTCCAGTATCTTCACAGGGTCCTTTGCTGTTGTTCTGGGATTGTTTTGCACTTCTTGCACCAAACTACTTTCATCTCTATGAGACAGAATGCATCTCCTTCCTGAGTGGTATGATGGCTGCATGGTCCCATGGTGTTTATACTTGCATACTATTGTTTGTATAGATGAATGTACCTTCAGGCATTTGAAAATTGCTCCCAAGGATGAACCAGACTTATGGAGGTCAGCAATTTTTTTCTGAGGTCTTGGCTGATTTCTTTTGATTTTCCCATGATGTCAAGCAAAGAGGCACTGAGTTTGAAGGTAGGCCTTAAAATACATCCATAGGTACACCTCCAAATCAGTACACCTCCTATCAGAAGCTAACTGCCTAAAGGCTTGACATCATTTTCTGGAATTTTTCAAGCTGCTTAAAGGCACAGTTAACTTAGTGTATGTAAACATCTGACCCACTGGAATTGTGATATAGTCAATTAAAAGTGAAACAATCTGTCTGTAAACAATTGTTGTAAAAATTACTCGTGTCATGCACAAATTAGATGTCCTAAACGACTTGCCAAAACTATAGTTTGCTAATATTAAATCTGTGGAGTGGTTAAAAAATGACTTTTAATGACTTCAACCTAAGTGTATGTAAAAATCTGACTTCAACTGTATACAGTTGTAAAATGTGACTGTGAGATCTGGCTCGACTGCTTGGCACAGATGGACAGAGTGGAGCTGAGTGTGTGTGTGTGTGTGTGTGTGTGTGTGTGGCAAGGCCAAGCTTCAGAGCCTGTTCAGATCTGGAAAGGTGTCAAGCTCCTTTGGATGGATAACAGCCCACACAGAACATCTTGTGCTTCTTAATGGAAGTAAAACTGCAGCAATGTCATGCTTAAGGCTGGTCTTCAGTGTTAAAGGCATAGTTCACCCAAAAATGAAAATTCTCTCATCATTTCCACACCCTCATGCCATCTAAGATGTGTGACTTTTTTTTTTCTTCTGCTGAACACAAATGAAGATTTTAAGAAGAATATCTGAGCTCTGTAGGTCCATACAATGCAAATGAATGGTGATCAGGCCTTTAAAGCTCCAAAAAGCAAATAAAATCAGTATAAACGTAATCCATCGGACTCCAGTGGTTTAATCAATGTCTTCTGAAGTGGTCCAGTTGGTTTTTGGTGAGAACAGACCAAAATATATCTCCTTTTTCACTTAACATCTTGACAGCAGTCTCCTTTACAGCGAAAAAGGAATTACATTTTGGTCTGTTCTCACTTCAGAAGACATTGATTTAACAACTGGAGTCATATGGATTACTTTTATGCTGACTTTATCTCCTTTTTGGATCTTCAAAAGCCTGATCACCATTAACCTGCATCTTAGTTTGTGTTTAGCAGAAGAAAGAAAGTCATACACATCTGGGATGGCAGAAGGGTGAGTAAATTATGAGAGAATTTAAATTTTTGGGTGAACTACCCCTTTAAAGGCATAATATTGATTACCACAAAAATTTATTTCGACTCGTTCCTCCTTTTCTTTAAAAAAAGGCAAAAACCGGGGGGCCTGGGTAGCTCAGCGAGTATTGACACTGACTACCACCCCTGGAGTTGCGAATTTGAATCCAGGGTGTGCTGAGTGACTCCAGTCAGGTCTCCTAAGAAACCAAATTGGCCCGTTGCTAGGGTGGGTAGAGTCACATGGGGTAACCTCTTCGTGGTCGCGATTAGTGGTTCTCACTCTCAATGGGGCACATGGTAAGTTGTGCATGGATTGCGGAGAGTAGCATGAGCCTCCACATGCTGTGAGTCTCCGCGGTGTCATGCACAGCGAGCCACGTGATAAGATGCGCAGATTGACGGTCTCAGAAGCGGAAGCAACTGAGACTTGTTCTCCACCACCCAGATTAAGGTGAGTAACCGTGCCACCACGAGGGCCTACTAAGTAGTGGGATTTGGGCATTCCAAAAATTGGGGAGAAAACAGGATAATTTTTTTTTTTTTAAAGGCAAAAACCGAGGTTTCAGTGAGGCACTTACAATGGAAGTGAATGGGGCCAATTTTTGGAGGGTTTAAACACAGAAATGTGAAGCTTAGCATTTTATAAAAGCACTTGCATTAATTCTTCTGTAAAAACGTGTATTATTTGAGCTGTAAAGTTGTTTAAATTGTAATTTTTACAGTCGTTTTAGGGTTTGTTGACATTGCATCATCGTAAAAAAAATGTGCTCCCGTTCACTTCCATTGTAAGTGCCTCACTGGAACCTTGATTTTTGCTTTTTTTAAAGAGAAGAAGGAACGAGTCAAAATGTATTTTTGTGGTAATCAACATTATGCCACAAATGCTTTCGATTGAGCTTAACTTGTATTGAACCTGGAACATTCCTTTAAGTCAATTTTAGAGAGCGTGCTATTAATGGATTAGCATATTGTACTGGATTAGTGACATAGTTGATTGGAGATCTTGTCTGTGGTTTCAGGCCTGGACTCATGCTGGAATTCTTCTAAAGCACAAGCACAGTTACCTGGTGGGATGTGCCTCTATTTCTGATGTCATTGTACAGGTAAGAACCAGATTCATTATTTTGTCATATGATTGGTTGATGTCCATTGATGTGTTTTGAAAATTATCTGGCATCTTTTTGCTCTCACTAGCCATGCTAAGGTTGTGGGTTCAATTCCAACGGAACATGTATAAGAAATATGTATAGCTTTAATGCACTGTAAGTCATTTTGGATAGAAGCATCTGGCAAATGTATAAATGTAAATGTAATAATGGAAGCTATATGGATTTAATGAATAGGGATGAGTGTTCATCTTTTCAGTGTTTTAACATGAATGAACAATATGACTGAGAATAGAAAACGAGGGTACTGAGATACAGAATGTGTCTGGGCGTATACAGTCTTTTACAGTGTTTGTGGAATTTGTTTTTTATAAATTATGTATTTAGATTTGAATTTATAATGGAAGGGCTATATTTATCATTGTCTATGGAAGTACAGTATATTAATGACATATATTTTAAACAAAAAAGCACACTGAATTGCACTAATTGAAAAATAAACACATTGCATTAACAGTGCTTACATTTTGGGGGGGACGCAATTTCATATGGTTGTTTGTTTAAGCTGTGAATATTTCAAATGAAAACATTTCACACCAAATTTCATAATTAAATTGTAATTCAATAATAAATATTCACCTTCTGCATAGTGCTTGCGTTGCGCAGTAAGTGATATCAAACCAAGAAACGGATCCACGCTGTTGGAGAAACAAAACTTTTTTCTTCTTTTATTTGATGTAGATCGCAGACGAAACTGAAACTAGGCCTAAACACTGACAATAAGTGCAGATGACATGCATGGACCTATATTACCTATGACAAGCTCTGAGGGGGAAAATGCACAGTGCACACACACACACATGCACGCGCGTTAGGCAAAGTCACTTGTAATCAAATAATAAATCTTTTAAATTCGCTGCCCAGCATTAGCGTAATCACTGAAGTGAACACTGTTTCATTTGCATATTGTGCGAGAATTGAAGATCGGATTTATACCCGTTTGGCGGAGACCAATTAATGTAGGCAAGGAATGTGCTTATTCAGTCAGATAGCAATCAGGTCAGTATAAATGCATGAAGTTACTAAGTGTAAATACCCCAAATTTGATGGTCCTCATCTGGTTTAAATGTAATTTTAATTAATATATTTCAAAAAACAATAGATAAAAAAGTAATGATGTCTTCAACTGCATTATGCTTAACATACAGAAGGAAAATTTATCATTTTTAATCATATTTCCTCATGAACCAGGAACACTTTGCCCTGACAATTGCCTCATTTAGATACTTTTGTACATTAAACCAGAAGATGACATGCAGAGTAAAGTGGTGTCAAACTGAAAAGAAAAATTTTAAAATGACTTTGTTTATTGTCAAGTTAGTTTAATTTATTTATTAAAACTGGCAGTTGTCCGGGTCCTTTCCATTTTGCTTTTGGTTTTCATAAAGACCGGATTGCACCACATAGTGGTGAAGCCTAGTAGCAAATTTAAGATTGTGCATCGGCACTCTACTGCTTTTCCTTCAGTGCCAGGATTTACAAGGTTGAATTTCCAACCAAAATTTAACTACTGAAATTTTAGAGGTGAATTTGCAAAGCGAAATATAATGGACCGAATATTACCTGTCAAATAATTAAGATGAAAAAAATAAATTGGATTTTATTTTTACGTAATTTTGGAGGGTGAGTATTTATTATTGAAATTTAATGATGAGATTTTGTGCTGTGTTTTCAACTGAAATATTCACAGCTTAAATATACAACCATATGAAATTGCATCCCCAAAAATGCATGCTCTGTTAATGCAATATGTTACTTTTTTCCCCCAAAGACATTTGTCATTAAAATACTTTGATAATTGTCTCTTTAATCAGTTACTGAGTCTTGCATTTTCTCTCTCTCTCTCTCTCTCTCTCTCTCTCTCTCTCACACACGCTCTCTCTCTCACTCTCTTTTTCTCTCTCTCTGTAGATTGTGTTTGTATCTATTTTGCTTCACAGTCATCTGGAGTGTGTGGAGCCCTTGTTGATCCCAATCCTCTCTCTGTATATGGGGGCCTTGGTACGCTTTACTATTGTTGGTTTGGGGTACTACAGGAGCATTCATAACAACATCCCCGACTCCAGTGGACCTGAGGTTGGGGTGCGTACAATTACTCTCTCTTTTTTTTTTTTTCTCGACCAATATGAAACTATTAAACTTTCATTTCAATTTACAAATCAGTCACTATTCACCTGCTCAGAGGAAGATCACAGCTATATTGGTCAGTTCATTGTTTTCATATGATTGGTACTCATTTCTCCTTGCACTAATACCTGTAACCTGTGGTGGTGAAGTGGCAGTGGCATGGTGAGCTAAAGCGCAGAACTGGTAAGCAGGTT
This sequence comes from Myxocyprinus asiaticus, assembly GCF_019703515.2. Taxonomy (NCBI): domain Eukaryota; kingdom Metazoa; phylum Chordata; class Actinopteri; order Cypriniformes; family Catostomidae; genus Myxocyprinus; species Myxocyprinus asiaticus. Next base: position 33,497,890 of record NC_059349.1, read on the forward strand.
GCTGGTTCGATCCCCACAGCCACCACCATTGTGTCCTTGAGTAAGGCACTTAACTTGAGGTTGCTCCGGGGGATTGTCCCTGTAATAAGTGCAATTTGATAAAAGTAAGTCGCTTTGGATAAAAGCGTCTGCCAAATGCATAAATGTAAATGTAACCTGTGATACTCCTAGAACTGCTCTGCTATTTACTGACACTCACTCTGTGTAATAGGGGGATGCCACCATTAAAAAGATGCTGAGCTTTTGGTGGCCATTGGCTCTCATCCTGGCTACGCAGCGGATTAGCAGACCCATCGTCAACTTGTTTGTATCACGAGATCTAAAAGGAAGCACAGCTGCCACTGAGGTTAGCATGTTCCTCTACAAACATAACACACATGCCCTTACAGTATTTAAATACCATATTTCAGTCATATTAGTAATGATATCACTGTTGTTTGCTGTTTGTAATTTACCTTTTTTTTTTATTATATTTTTTCTTTCATTTTCATATAATATTTTTATATATGGATTGATATTAGATGAGCTATCTATTTTTATTTTAACTGAAACTATGAGCTCTAAACAGGGCTGTGCTTTTAATACAATTTGTCATATTTATGATTTCATTAGTGCTACATGGATGGCTGTATTTAATGATTCATGAAGTGAATAAAACTAATTTCATCTGCATAGTTGTTCATCTGGTATAATTAAGTCTTACCTGCTTCCTGGCTCTTACAATGCTTTCTTTATGAGTGCTGCTTTAACGGAACAAATTTGCCATTACATGACATTTGTAGTGTTTTCCCACCTCAGATCTGTTTAGTTTACTCTTACATAGCTTAACATTTACACAATAATTGTATTGTAGAAACATAGAAATGCCAAAAGATATTTATCAGGCTTCATTGTTGCTTTAGTTGTTTTGTGCCAAGCTCTCAGAAATCTAATTTTGCTGAGACACAGCTCAGTTCTACTATATCAGATAATAGTCATTGTAACAGATGAAATCATTTGCATATAATGTTATCAAAACCTTGCTGTTGTTTTCTAGGCAGTCGCAGTTCTCACAGCAACATATCCGGTGGGTCATATGCCGTATGGCTGGCTTACTGAACTTAGAGCTGTTTACCCTGCGTTTGACAAGGTTAGCGATGTCATTGATGTCATTCACAAACGGACAGGTTTTAGTTTTAATCCTTATCCATAGAGAGCTCAGAATCCTTAGTATTACTTATATTTTGGTTTTATACTTCTGTTAAAATAATACAAAAGATCTATGCTTTTTTATTTCTACCATTTCTAAATTAGTTTATATCTTCTACTTTTTCTGTGTGCTGATACCTTTGTTAGCTACAATGTGTCCATTGTCTTGTACTATTTAATGACAGAACAAAAACCTAAAGCCACAGTCCCAGAGGCTGTAATTTAAAAAGACTTCCATTTATGCATTTCTATGTTTATGGATGTTTGCCCTTAGCATGTGCTGAGAAAAAGACCTCTCTGCAGGTGGATGGCCACAAAATAAATAGACTTGCCAGTCTTACATTGTACAGTATTATGCATGCAATATCTGATAGGCCCCGGTCACACAACACTTCGCTTTCCATTCACTCCCATTCAAACGCATCCGAACGTGGGAGACCGGAAACGCAAGCTCATGCGAAGACCATGCGAAGAACGTTTGGTTAACTCTTGCCTGCAAATCTGTATGACGAGAAGACGTGTGACCAACAGAACACTGAAACGTCACACACTGATTGTTGGCTTAATACAAAGAAAACATATTTTAAAGCTATGTGTTTTTATTGTTGCAGGAAAGTGAGTAGACCGTATATTTTAACATTTTGAATATAATATTATTTGCTATTTCTGATTTATTATTTATTAAAATCAGAAGCCCTCGCGCATGACATTATATCCTGGTTCGTTGCGCTGTCCGAAATAATTTTGCATGCTCAAAGTCTAGTGTGACCACCCCTTTAGAAAGCTCAGGTCACAGTTTTCTGCACAAGAATTTATGGCTATAAAAACATAAACTGCTCTCGTCACATCTGCCCTTTTCTTTGTTGTCATGTTCTAGAGTAGCCCAAGCAACAAGATGGCCAACAGTGGAACAATTGTGACCAAGTCCCACATAAGGCGCTTCACTTTTGTTTGTTTGTCTCTTTCTATAACAGTAAGTTCATCCACATAATCAATTTAAAATTTCTGTCCTGGTTTGGCTTTAATCATGCTTGGATTTGTAACTATGTTTTGATAATGGAGTTTAATTGGTTTATTACTTTTTATGCCTATTGAATGTAAAGCCATGTTGCACTTAGCCAACTGTATATTCAGTAAACATTTTTTTTCTTTTATGGTGTTTCAACTTTTATTCTTCTATTATCCCCTAAATTCGAAAAACATTTAACAAAATCAGTTGGTCTCTAATCTAACTACTAAACACATAGTTTAAAGCCAAACTGAATTTAAAGGGATAGTTCACCCAAAAATGAAAAGTCTCTCATAATTTACTCACCTTCATGCCATACCAGATGTGTATGACTTTCTTTTTTTCTGCTAAACGAAGATTTTTAGAAGAATATTTTAGCTCTGCAGGTCCATACAATGCAAGTGAATGGTGACTAGACCTTTTAAGCCCCAAAAATCACATAAAGGCAGCATAAAAGTTATCCATACGACTCCAGTGGTTTAATAAATGTCTTCTGAAGTGATACAATCACTTTGAGTGAGAAATAGCTCAATATTTCAATCCTTTTTTACAATAAATCTCAAGTGAGAGTGAAAGTGGAGATTTATAGTAAAAAAGGACCCGCTTCTGAAGACATGTATTAAACCACTAGAGTCCTATGGATTACTTTTATTCTGCCTTTATGTGATTTTTGGAGCTTGAAAGGTCTGGTCACAATCCATTTGCACTGTATGGACCTACATAGCTGAAATATTATTTTAAAAATCCATGTGTTTAGCAGAAAAAATAAGCAAGTCATACACATCTGGAATGGCATGAAAGTGAGTAAATGATGAGAGAATTTTCATTTTTGGGTGAACTATCACTTAAGGATTGCATTAGGATAGCCTGTCTAGTTGTTGTAAGTGCTTTTAGAGTCAGGCTAAATGATTAATGAATACTCTCTCTGCCTCTATAGTAACAGGGTCAGATCTTCCCTCACTGACCTAGATTAAAGCCTGTGTAGTCTTACACTATAATGAATATTTTTATGCCAGAATTTCACTTCTCTCAGTGAAGTGAAGGAAGAATTGTGGCCACATGGGTCTGTGTCAGTTACAGAGTTATGTTTAATCCCTTATGCAAGAGCTATATCGTTTTGCACAGATGGTCCTCTCTTTTGAAATGTCGCATGAGTGCACTGCTAGGGAAGTGTATCATGGTTTGCAGAGATTTCTTAATTAATTGCACAAAAGCATCTAGATTCTGTGTAAGCATGCTTTTCAAAAGTTGCATTTCCCCTAAAGACTTTATTTGTTATTAAATAGCATTGATGGTTGGCTAATTTTTTTCTGTGAGCTATAACAGGTTAAGTATACATAATGTAAACAGAGGAGTCTTGTGTCCAGATGTGTTCTAGCTTTAAAGTAAATTATACATAATGATACAACATACCACTTAATATGTGGTGCCACTTGATTTCTCCAGGACTTCAATAGGAATAACCTGATTAATGGATACCTTTAACACTTTATTAAGCCAAATGACAAATAAATTAAACCTTCAATTACCTTAGATACACACACTACAGTAAATTTGGACACAAATGATTGAATGGATGTTTCTTATGATCATAAAAACCTTTTGATCTAAGGGCTTATGCTTAAATTGTTTTGTAGACAAATATAAATTGTGCTGACATTAATTTCTTTACCAAATTTTAAAAAACATAGTTTTAATTTTTTGGGGTCACAAATTAATTTCCATACTTATAGTTTTGATACTTTTGCTATTACTCTAAAATGTTGAAAATATTCATAATAAAATTTCAAATTTAGAATTTTAACATGTACAATTTTATATTTATTCTGATGTTGCGTTGGTAATACTGTGTTTACTATAGATTTGATGATTTTTGAGAGTATTATTATTAATAATTTTTATTACATATTATTATGTAACATATTAACATATATATTTTTTAAATGTTTAATAAAATGCTATGTCAATGACATTGCCCTAATTATCAAATTGACTTCCTTGTTTTGTGTGTGCACCATAGAATAATTACAGTCAGTGTAATCTCTGTCTTCCTCTGTTGTGCAGCTCTGCTTTGTGGTGTTCTGGGCGCCACACATTTCTGAGAGGATCCTGGTAGACATTATAGGAGTAGACCATGCCTTTGCTGAGCTATGTGTCACCCCATTACGAATTTTCTCTTTCTTTCCTATTCCAGGTATAGCACTTTTAGTACATTTCCATAAAAACACAAGAATTTTACACAATTAAATAAATAAATAAATAGTTCTTTACTGACCCCAGGACCAAGAACTCCATTGTCTTTCATGTTTCTATAAACAATTGAACATTGAATTTGCTTGGCTAATTTTACAAAAATGTCTCTTTTGAAAAGCTCATGGGAATCAAAGAAGCATGATTTATGGTCTGATGGTGCAGTACATCATCAAATGGACAGATGTTCAGAGGGATACTGGTTGCTCTTTGAAAATGTCCATTTGAAAAGGCAAAGGTTAAGAGTGGTCATGCTTAAGTAACGAAGCCTCCAGGCTTGAAGGGATAGTTCATCCAAAAATGAAAATTCTGTCATCATGTTGTTCCAAACCTGTATGACGTACATTCTTTCATGGATATGTTAGCCAGATTGTTTGCCTCAGTCACCATTCACTTTCATTGTATGGAAAAAAGATGCAATGAAAGTGAATGGTGACTGAGGCTGTCATACAGGTCTGGAACAATATGAGAGTGAGTAAATGATGACAGAATTTTCATTTTGGGGGAACTATCCCTTTATAGAAAGTGAGAGAGAACATACCAGAACAAGAGTACCACAGAACTTTACTTAACATGTATGATTATACAACACTGATGGTAGTGAAATGATATGAATGTAAAATAAAAGTTATCATATGATTGCATGAACTGATTTCTCGATTGTTATGCCAACAGTGACAATGCGTGCTCACCTGACTGGTTGGCTCATGACCCTGAAGAAGACCTTTGTCCTGGCACCCAGCTCCGTTCTGCGCATTATTGTCCTCATTACAAGTCTTATAGTTCTCCCTTACATGGGGTAAGTGTATTACTCTTGGTTGTACAGTAGTAACCTATTGGGATGAAAGTTGAAAAGTACATTTTTATTCTGCTACTTCAGATGGACGTTGCATATTAAAGTATGCTGTAGTATATTGGAAAGCTTTCTTTTTACTGATAACTCATTTTATACAGTGTACATGGGGCTACACTTGGTGTTGGATCTCTGCTGGCTGGTTTTCTTGGCGAGTCTACTATGGTTGCAATCGCAGCATGCTATGTCTACCGAAAACAGGTAAAAGGCACATAGAGGCCTATATGCTCTCTGTCAACTGCTTATTATGACTATCCTGCTTTCTGTTTGGTTAGTGAGTGCCTTTAAAAGGCAGTAACAACTCCATCTGCAATCAGTACTAAAACAAGCACCTCTGAACAAAGACAACAAACAAAGCTGTATACCTGGTAACTCTGCCCATACATTTACAAAGATGACACTTCTGCGGTTTAAGTGTTGCTTTTTATCAATACTGTGTTGTATCTTTTATTTGCGAGCGCACACACACACACACACACACACACACACATGTATATACACTCACTGAGCACTTATGGTCCTAATAAAGTGCCCGACGTGGTCTTCTGCTTTTGTAGCCCAACCTCCTCAAGTGTTTTGCATTCTGAGATGCTGTTCTGCTCACCACAATTGTACAGAGTGGTTATCTGAGTTACCGTAGCCTTTCTGTCAGCTTGAACCACTCTGACCATTCTCCGTTGTCCTCTCTCATCAACAAGGCATTTCCATCCATAGAACTGACGCTCACTGTATGTTTTTTGTTTTTGGCACCATTCTGAGTAAACTCTAGAGATTGTTGTGCGTGAAAATCCCAGGAGATCAGCAGTTACAGAAATACTCAAACCAGCCCGTCTGGCACCAGCAATCATGCCACGGTCTAAATAACTGAGATCACAATTTTTTCCCATTCTGATGGTTGAAGCTCCTGACCTATATCTGCATGAATTTATGCATTGCACTGCGGCCTACATGTTTTCCCCTGGGAACCGAAGTCATGATCTTGGCATAGCTTGTACCATGTTGTACCGCTTGAGCTACAGAAACAGTATTGAGAAGACCAGGGCTAGGTGTCACAAGGGCTATATATCAGTAACTTTAAGGTTTTGAGTCAAAGTCCACTTACATATAAGCTTGTCTAAATATCTTCTCTAGAAGTGGTTTTGTATATTGGCTTCAAACACTTACTTCAAAATGATTGTGAATTTTATTCTCCAAGCTATTACTATTTCAGTATTATAATGTTTTTGTAATGGCTGTTGGGTAAGCTAGTAAATACAATAAAATCACACTGGCATACATTAAGACAAGGGTCAACTATATGATGAAGAAAGATTTAACAAGGTCTTTGGACATTTTTCAAGTATTTTCTTAGGTATTTTGTCAGGCAAAGTCAGGTCAGGGCAAGTTGTCACATTTATATTGAAGGTGGTTATCACGTCTTTAAATGTTGTTAATAAATACAGTTCTTAAAATAAAATAAATCTGTTCACTAAAACAATGGATTTATATTTTGTATATTACCCATTATATTACAAAAAATGTTTTGCGCATCGTATGCTATTTTTTTTACTGATTAAACTTCACTTGTTTTCATTTGTGACAATGTATGCCATGTAGTGTGACACCATACTATTGACCATCATCTTAAATGTTCATTTACAAACAATGAGTTTGTAGTTCAGCTAATTAGCGCTTTGCTGAATTTGTCCGAAAATTAAATTTATATTGGCTTGCTTTCTTTCTACCCACACAGAAGAAAAAGAAAGACTCTGATGAGGACCTGACCATCGATGGGGAGGACTCTGCCCCCATGAATGAGGTCAGGGCCGGGGGGCACATGGATGATATTGTGGAGTTAAGAGAGGAGGATGAGGAAGAACTGGAGGAAGATTGAGCAGTGGATTCTGGGTTGAGCAGGATATGTTGCTTTCCTGGGCAGTGTTCAAATTGCTTACTGTCCCCTGCTGCTGCCCTGTCCCTCCTGCCAGAGTGAGAGAATGCCCAGCTCACCTTTTCAGTGTGCACACAGTTAAAATAAACACACAGAAGGAGATTTAGCAGGTGTCTGCTGCACCGTATCATTGTTGGAAAATTGTTACAATACACACGCAGACATATTAATGCATAAATGTCTTCCAGCTGCCACCAGGTGATTCCTGATGCAGGACAGTGAAGATATTGATTTGTACCAAAGCAATGTTGTTAATTAACTCTTATTTTTCTGTATGCTGATCTTTGATGTGCTGCCGTCCTATATGTTTTGAATCTTGAAAGGAAAGACAACACTAAATGCAGTTATTTCATCGGCTTGGAATATATTTCCTGTTTTTTCTTATTCTTTTTTTTTTTTTTTTTTTACTTTAATATTTAACAGAAAGAAAAGACTTGATAAGATTTTTAGGTCCACGGGCCTGTGACCTGTGTTTTTGTGGCATGTATCATTACAAGAAATGTCAACAGAGGATATAAATGTATATTATGTATATTTACAGATTTAGAATTAATTTGATGGACATATTAGAAAACAACTGTTTCAGAGTGACAAATGGTTGGAGTTTATGGGTCATCTAGACTTTTATTTTTTATTTTAAATATACCATATGTTGTAGGTGTATAAAATATGATACATTTTGTATGGGTGATTTTGTGAAGTCTATTATATCTAAATATTGTTGGAAGAGAAAGAATTGGACTGAGTGTTTTCATTATTTTGTCCATTGCGGTATTTTTATTATTGCTATTTAATTTCATTTGGGCATTTATTTTGTATCTCAGGATGTTTGTGATGGAAAATACACTATAAAGTACTATAAAGTCTAGTTAATGATCCCTACCCCTACTGTATGAGCTGTTTCTCCATGACAAAGATGCACAGCTGTTAAGAATGTCCTAAGCCAGTGTTTGTTTCATTAAGATTGTGGTGAAGTCTGGCTAAACTTGTTCTGTATTTAAGTTTTCCTGGACAATGCAAAGCAGGGAAAATACATGGTAGAAACAAAGCATTTATTACAGTTTGAAAAAAAAAAAAAGTATTTAGTCCTCTGTCATTAAACAGTGAAATGTGGTTTAAAGTGGTCTACAGTAAGGTTCTTATGTTATTATGTCTATTAAAATGAAGAAAAGAGTGTGTTTGTCGCTTTGACTGCAGATGATGGGAAGAACTTAAGGTTGCTACACAGAAATCTTGTAGTGACCATAGTGACTATTAAAGTGAAGAAATATTCCAGAAGTTACACACAAAAAAATAAAAATGTGGGTTTAACTTAATAAAATTTTGGACATTGGTTCCACACAAAGAAAATGAGATTCTTTGATACGAAATTAAAATGTAGGCTCTACTCAAATACTTTGTGTAGCCTACCTAGTAATACCTAATTTAATCAACCTATCAAACACATTAGCATACTTTATTTATCTTTTTTTGTACTGTATGGTGCTGCTGAGAGTTTACAGATCCCCAATCAGTCATTATACTGATGATCCCTCAGTGTTTGCTTCATGAGAAAAGAAATACACACAGATTTTTCAATAGTAACGTACCCAACCGCGACCTAACCATTAGCTTCACTCTTCTCCACAATTGTAAAATTCAACATGACAAACTCCTCTAAATCCCAACATAACAGAACATTAATCACTAACAAGTGTAATACTTTTTTTCTTTTCATTTTGCATAGAAATACATTAAAATAACAAGTAATTTTAAAATTTACTCTCCTAATCTAGTCCCACGCAAAGCATGCTGGGAACTGGAAATCCCCTGCCCAGCTTCAGTAATACATTGATGCAACAAATATTATTCACATAGTCCTAACACAATTGGATTAAGTGAACATGAATGGATTGTACACAATGAAATCAAGTTGAGACCAAATGCAAAAGAATTGTGTAGCATTAGCTCATTTGAAATAGGTTAATTGAGCATGCAGTAAAAATCACGTTGAGTGAACACCATCTGTTAGATGTCTGAATCTATTTGAACATTTCATAGCAATGTGATAATATCTTTTTTTAAAGACTGTGTTGAATGTCACTTGGACTTTACACAATATAATTATGTTCTCATGTCAAACATAAATATATTAAGTTTACTTCAAGTGTATTGGTTTAGTATTTTCAACAGAGGTGCTTTCCCTTTTTTTAGTGCATGATTTAATATTTAATATAGATTAAAACATAAAATATCCTCCTCGATATTGTCAGATGTTTATGAAACCATTTAACAAATTAGGTAATATTAAAATCAGCCTTACTCCTGAAGGCTCTCTTTCCATATTTCATCTGTGATTTCACAGGTTCTTGTAAAAACTCAACAGGTGAAATGTGGAAAGAGGACTTTGAGGATAGCTAAACTATAGAATTTTAGAATACATTAAATTATTTTAATTTATATAATTAGCTATGCTTATATATTTTGTGTCACAACTATGATATATCAACTCGAAATAAAAAATTTAATGTAAAAATGTAAATAAATCTAAGATTTCCCTCACTTTAAGTAGGTACTGCATTTAAAGGAATATTCCGTGTTCAATACAAGTTAAGCTCATTCGACAGCATTTGTGCTAGCAAAAAAAAAAAAAAAACAAAACAAAAAAATATAATAATGAAGTATAATAAATAAATAAATAAACTAAACTCAAAATTACTCCCTCTACCGCCCCTCCTCGAGATTCCCCCAAAAATTCTAAGTTATTGCCCCATTTCATATTGAAAAGATCCCTAACTCCCATCCTTCTGCTTGACCCCTCCTCGAAGGCAGCCACCCTCCCCATCTCCGCGCACCACTCTGGGAACGAGGGTGCTCCATCTGACTTCCATCTCCTCAAAATAACCTGCCTACCAATCATCACACTGGTCAAAACCCAATTTTTTATGTACTTATCCTCCAAATGTATGACCTCCCCATCTCCCAAAATACAGAGTCTGGGGCAGAATGAGATTTGAGTGTTCAACACATCACATACAAAACTTTGCACCTTCAGCCAAAATTCTTGGATCTTACGACACCCCCAAAAAATATGGGTGGTGTCTCCATCTTCTGAATCGCATCGCCAGCCGATGGATGTGTCCTTAAGACCAAGCCTATACAATTTAGAAGGGGTCCAATAAAATCTATGTAAAATCTTGCATCTCTAGATGCAGACTTGATGTTTTTTAGAATCCTAGCCCACACTCCCTCCTCCAATAACAAATTTAAATCTTCCTCCCATAATTCTTGAGAGAATTTAAAGCTCCATCCCCCAGACTCTGAATTAGCAGGGAGTAATACACTGATGCCTCATGACCCTTCCCAAAAGCAGCAATCACCACTCCCAGAGTATCTGCCGCTCTGGGGGGGCGTTTTACTCCCCAAAACAGTGCAGAGCAGGTGGCGCAGCTGTAAATACTTATAAAATTGAGATCTGGGAATCCCAAAATGTTCAATCAAATTTTCAACAGACAAAAAAATCTCAATACTCCACCCTCATATAGGTCCCCGAGTGTAATAACCTCCCTCACAATCCAATCTGACCGACAGAAAGGGGACTTATTAATACAGAGTTTAGGGTTCAGCCATTTGCTCGAGGCAACATTTAAATAAATATCCGAGATAAACACTCTGGACAGTTTAGTCCATATCGAGTGCAAATGCGAGATAACGGGGTGTAACTTAACTTCTCCGGTTAGTTTGATAGAAAGGCTTTGCAGTGGCAAGATAGGGGCAACTTCCTGTTCAATACAAACCAGGGAGGAGCTCTCTCAGGTGGAAGCGACCAATGAGCCAAATGTCTGAGACCGAATGCATAATAATAAAACAAAATCTTGGGTAGGCCTAGCCCAACTTTGTCAATCGGCCTATGCAACTTGTTGAAATGTAACCTGGGATGTTTACCACTCCAAATGAAGGACTTCGCTATGCTATCAAATTGCTTTAAGTAAGAGACGGGGACATCTATAGGGAGAGAGTGCAGCAGGTAGTTGAATTTTGGAATACAATTAATTTTAATAACATTAACCTTCCCAATCATAGATAAATGTAATGAAGCCCACCTGCCCACATCGCTTGAAAACATTTTTATTAAAGGGTCGAAATTAACTCTGACTAAATCAGACAAATTTGCTGGGAATAAAATGCCCAAATACTTAATTCCCTATTTGGGCCATTAGAAGGTGCCCGGCTGAAAAGCCGTTATTGGGCAGTATGCTGTCAGAGCCAAAGCTTCAGATTTAGACCAATTCACTTTGTATCCCGAAAATGTAGAAAATAAAATAATTTTATTTTAAATTAATAATTATGTGGAGGCAAGGCATAGATCTAGTAGGGTCGGAGACGAATAATAAAATATAATCTGCGTAAAGCAAAAGCTTATGCACCATACCTCCCACCACCACCCCTGGAAAATTGTCCTCCTTTCTTATCGCGGCTACTAATGGTTCCAGGGCAAGACAGAACAATAATGGGGAAAGAGGGCAACCCTGCCGGGTGCCCCTATCCAGAGTAAAATAATCTGAAATTAATCCATTTGCTTGTACCACCACTACAGGGTGTCTATATAGTAACTTAATCCATCCAATAAAAGTATTCCAAACCCGTATATTTCCAAAATCTTAAAAAGATAATCCCATTCTACCATATCAAACGCCTTTTCGGCAACAAGTTAGATGGCAGCAACCAGAGTCTGATCATTCGCCACTGACCACATGATATTGATGAAACGCCTAATTTTGTCAGAAGAGCTTCGGCCCTGAATAAACCCCACCTGATCTATATGTATAAGATGTCATAACTTTCCTCAATGGGTTAGCCAGAATTGTTTTTTTTTTTTTTTTTACATCTAGCTGGATCAGGGAAATTGGACAGTAACTCTTACACTCGCTTGGATCTTTGTCCTTTTTAAGAATCAGACTTATCCGGGCTTGTGTCATGGTTGGCGGATGCTTTCCATTCTTTAATGTTTCCCTATAAACTTCTAACAAAAGTGGAGCCAGTTCTGTAGTTTAAGACAGATTTTTTGCTTTTTTTATTTTATTTTTTTTATGAAAAGTAGGGACGAGTAAAAACTTGTTTTTTTTTTTTTTTGTGGTAATCAACATTATGCCACAAATGTTGTCGATTGAGCTTAACTTGTATCAAACCCAGAATATTCCTTTAATACATGTGTGCTTTGCAAAATATTATTATTTTGTCAACCCTGTCAAGAGGTTGCACCAAAATGTAAAAGATCCCTATCAACAAAATGTTCAACAGATTATTCCACAATACTTCCTTGAAACATTAATTTGATAGAGGTGAAATGACTCCCCCATTGTACAATTTTGAAACTGCAGTGACATCTGACCATAGTGGCCCTGGACATAAACTACTGCTGGGGAGTGCAGGATTAAAGCAGGCATGCTCTCTATGCATGATCAGAGAGAAGCTCCATGCCATAGTGCACACCCAGTTACACATTCACACTTGAGGGCTCATTTTTTAAGACCTGCTTAAGGCACTTAAGAGTGGCTGAATGGACATAATGAAGCATTCATTCATGTTTTACTGATTCCCTGTTGTGTATCTATTTTCCTAACAGAAACTTTGCTTAATCAAATTAAGTCACCTATCCTATTACTCATATAACCAAGTGAGCTATATTTTAACATGTTACCTGGCAGATGTCAGCAGAATCTGCTGTGTGAATGTGATGAGATGTGATTCTCTTGGCCCACTCCCATAGTGAGACACTGAAGGTCCACTTTGTACAGTTCAGTGCATTCCCACTGGGTCAGGATTTTAGAAGTTGCAGGCTTTCCCCAGTGCACACTTGGCACTGAAACAAAAACCTTTAGTAGTAATCCTAAGGTGAAATCTCTCCCCTCTCTTCTTCCCTCAGCACTTTCTCACACCCAGGACCCTCTCTCGTGACTAAAAATGGCCCTCTGGCATTCGGCAAATTAAGGGAAGGAGGGTAACAGAGGCAGGGTGAAGCAGACCTGACAGTTCCCAGAAGCATCCTTGTGTAAGATGAATCTGTGGTCAGCCGTATATTGTATCACACGTCACTATGCCATGTTGGGCACATCACATGAAATATCTATGCATAAGAAGAGTCACACCTGTGAGAGGAAAAATTGGCACACTGATCATGTGACTGAGTTAAATTAAATTTAGCCTTTAATTCTGAATTAGGTCACTCACATATCAAAGCACATTTGTAGTAACAGCGTTATATATTATTATGCATACAATAAACTGTATACTCATTGAAAACTCCTGAATCCCTTGATAGTTCATTAAAGATTAGAAATAGCTCCCAGGACACAACCTTATAATATCAAGAATAATAATAATATAAAAATTATTAGATAAAATTAAACAATTAATAAATAATTAATAAATAATATTAAATAATAAAACAATTGTATTAATTTATTAATTAATTAAAAATATTAAAGGGATAGTTCACCCAAAAATGAAAATTCTATCATTTACTCACCCACATGCCATCCCAGATGTGTATGAATTTCTTTCTTCTGCAAAACACAAATGAAGATTTTTAGAAAAATATCTAATCTCTGTAGGTCCAAACAATGCAAGTGAATGGTGACCAAAATTTTGAAGCTCCAAAAAGCACATAAAGGCAGCATAAAACTAATCCATGAGACTACAGTGTTTAAATCCATGTATTCAGAAGTGATATAATAGGTGTGGGTGAGAAACAGAGAAATATTAGATATCTTATTAGATAAGATAACTTTTATACTATAAATTTGGTTTCTCACCCAAAGCGACTGTATCACTTCAGAAGACATATATTAAACCACTGGAATCTCATGAATTACATTTATGCTGCCTTTATATGCTTTGAAATGTGAATGACCTAATTCAGAATTAAAGGCTAAATTTAATTTAACTCAGTCACATGATCGGAGTGCCAATTTTTCCTCTCACAGGTGTGACTCTTCTTATGCATAGATATTTCATGTGATGTGCCCAACATGGCATAGTGACGTGTGATACAATATACGGCTGACCACAGATTCAACTTACACAAGGATCCTTCTGGGAACTGTCAGGTCTGCTTCACCCTGCCTCTGTTACCCTCCTTCCCTTAATTTGCTGAATGCCAGAGGGCCATGTTTAGTCACGAGAGAGGGTCCTGGGTGTGAGAAAGTGCTGAGGGAAGCAGAGAGGGGAGAGATTTCACCTTGGGATTACTACTAAAGGTTTTTGTCTCAGTGCCAAGTGTGCACTGGGGAAAGCCTGCAACTATTTAAAATCCTGACCCAGTGGGAATGCACTGAACTGTACAAAGTGGACCTTCAGTGTCTCACTATGGGAGTGGGCCAAGAGAATCACAGCTCATCACATTCACACAGCAGATTCTGCTGACATCTGCCAGGTAACATGTTAAAATATAGCTCACGTGGTTATATGAGTAATAGGATAGGTGACTGGTTTAATTTGATTAAGCAAAGATTCTATTAGGAAAACAGATACACAACAGGGAAATAAAAGTAATTCATGAGACTGGTTTCAATGGTTTAATATATGTCTTCTGAGATGATACAATTGCTTTGGGCGTGAAACCGAATTTATAGTATAAAAGGACTTAAATGTTTATCTGTTTCTCACCCACACCTATTATATCACTTCTGAAGACACAGATTTAACCACTGGAGTCTTATGGATTACATTTATGCTGCCTTTATGTGTTTTTTGGAGCTTCAAAGTTCTGGCCATAATTCACTTGCATTGTATGGACCTACAGATATGTTCTTTACTTGTCTTCAGCAGAAGAAAGAAAGTCATACACATCTGGAATGGCATGAGGGTAAATAATCAGAGAATTTTCATTTTTGGGTGAACTATCTCTTTAAATAATAATTCAAAATAACAATAAAAATCAATGCTTAAAATCCTCAACACAGTTTTATATAGAATTAAACACTTGAATCCAATTTAATGCGACACTAAATTTAAAGGCTTCCTGACTGCAGATCAAGTATAAATTCAAGGTTTGTCTCTCAATGCCAAACCCTATGCCATTATTTATATGGTCGCTAGAGGGAAGCATCAACCACGTCTGGGAGAATAACTTGAGGCAATGTTGGTCCCTTCATCCACCAGGACAAGATGAAAGGCTATATTTCAGTCTTCTGATAATAATCAATAATTGATGCACTAACTTTTTATGATAATAATGGTTATTATGATGGTGGTCATATAAATAGTCTATGTAATAGACGACAACAATAATATAGGCTAATGCAAATAACATTCACAGCATTAAATAACAACAAACACAACAATAACAGAGGGAATATGAAAATAGGTGAAATATGTTCAAATGATAGTCCGAGAGACATTTGGATATGATGGTCAGAAATATGCTAATTGATAAGGATGATTCGAATGTTTACCATGTTTTTATCTAATTCAGTTGTTTTGTGGTTGTATATAAAATTCCCAGTTTGTCACAAAGCATAGACCTATAGTAAGCTGTAACGGGATCTTGTAAAATATGTTAGTAACAGCCGTTGGGTGCTGGTTTACTACTCTTCGTAGATTCCGGGAATTACCCAAAGCTCCGCCCCACTGACTGCTCACAATCGGTGACTCCGCGATGAAAAGTAGTCCTTTGTATAACACGTTTTTTTTTATCAAACAAAGGCGACTCTTTGTGACCTTTATTCATTACCATTCATATTTGTATTAACTTATGTGTTAATAGGATTGCGAAAAGGAAACGTTTGACTATTGTTCATCTTACTACGCCATGAACATTTGGCGGGAATGGGCGCATGAATATCTAGAGTAAGGGAAAAAAGCAATCCGTAGTATTAAAGCCCGCGGGAGCAGCTGTTCGAAATCTTGCAGTAAATGACAAGCAGGCGCGCGGTGTAACCACAGCCGCTCTCGTGCTGGAGTGCGCAGGTTGAGCTTTTCATCCCAGACGCCGGTACGATCCACTCCCACTTTGGACTTCCTTTCATTTGACAATATTGTCAGTTTTCATTCAGTCTCACCACGGCAACGGTAAGTCCCCTTGAAATACCCTTCATTGCCTTTTAAGGCTTTTTTTTTTTTTTTTTTTTTTTTTTAAATACAATATATAAGGAACTCGGATATATGTAAAACACATATATATATGAAATATTTTTATATATGGTTTTCACTGATATTAAAAAGTCACATACTTTTACAAATATGAAACATATTTCAAAATGGTACAAAAATGTACATTTTCATATGTAACATTTCCCAAATGCTATTGGACTTTGGACTTGAATTTGTGCATATGTGTTCATATATGGCCATATATTTGGTTACTGTATGCCAACCCCCTCCCCCCCCCCCCCATTATTTGTACTCATTAAGGCATTTTGAAACTTTAAAGACGAGCACAAATACTTGCATTTCAAAATTAGGTTAACAGGCTGTGTAACAATTTAAAGGGCGAGACCTTAACCAAGCTTTCTTTTCTACAGGCGCTGACCATGCCGCTGAATTCAAGTATGGCAAGTAAAAACTATGATTACGATTACGATTCCTACCAGCCCTATTTCTATTTTGACAACGAGGAGGAGGATTTCTATAACCAACAGCACGGTCAGCCACCGGCGCCCAGTGAGGATATATGGAAGAAATTTGAATTGCTCCCCACTCCTCCTCTCTCCCCGAGCCGGCGACCCTCGTTGTCAGACGCATTCCCCTCCACTGCCGACCAGCTGGAGATGGTTTCAGAATTTCTCGGGGACGACGTGGTCAACCACAGTTTCATTTGTGATGCGGACTACTCTCAGTCTTTTCTCAAGTCTATTATCATTCAGGATTGCATGTGGAGCGGTTTTTCTGCCGCAGCCAAGCTGGAGAAGGTGGTGTCTGAAAGATTAGCATCACTCCACGTTGCGAGGAAAGAGTCTTCCAGGAGTGTCTCGACAGACAACTGTCGGTCAAACCCAAACGTCAGCTACCTTCAGGATATGAACACTCCTGCCTCGCAGTGCATTGACCCATCAGTAGTGTTTCCCTTTCCATTGACTGACAGCTCAAATCCCAGCAATCAGTCATCCACACCGACTTCCACAACACTGCCATTAGATACTCCGCCGAACAGTGGGAGTAGTAGCAGCAGTGACAGCGATTCTGGTGAGTAACCGTAATGTAAACCTAAAATGTATTCATTATTTGATGGCACTGTTTGCACTTTGTTGGTTTACTATACATAAAGATTGTACCCCATCATTGGTTGTTGATGTGGTTGTTTAAGTGTTAATCCCAGACTGTAGATTCAATAGCAATTGCGTCCTCTTACTAAAGCCAGTTAATTTACGCAAGGTTGTCTACATTGAATAAGAACACATCAATGCTGCAATGCCTCCACTATAAAGAGGATATTACAGTGCCCTGAATGACAAACTGACATTATTTGCTCTCCCCCCCCCCCCCCCATAGATGACGAGGAAGAGGAGGAAATTGACGTCGTCACTGTGGAAAAAAGAAAGTCATTTAGGAAGTCTGATTCGAACACAACACACCAGAGCCCTGTCGTCCTCAAGCGGTGCCATGTTAATATCCACCAACATAATTACGCTGCCCACCCATCCACACGAAATGAGCAGCCTGCCGTCAAGAGGATTAAATTCGAGAGCAACAGCCGGGTGCTTAAACAAAGTAGCCACAACCGTAAATGTGCGAGTCCCAGGACATCAGATTCTGAGGATAACGATAAGAGGAGGACTCATAACGTGCTTGAACGGCAACGGCGGAACGAACTCAAACTGAGTTTCTTCGCATTGAGGGATGAAATTCCTGATGTAGCCAACAACGAGAAAGCTGCCAAAGTGGTAATACTCAAGAAAGCGACGGAGTGCATCCTCAGCATGCAAGAAGACGAACAAAAACTCATCTCACTGAAGGAGCAATTAAAGCGAAAATGTGAACTTTTAAAACAGAGACTTGAGCAGTTAAGCAGTTCTTAAGTTGCTTGGACTTTATTTAAGGACTGAACTTGTTTTAAGCATTTGAATGAGCATTGTATGGTTGTGGTGCTGCCCCAAGTCAATACAAATGTCTCGAAGGTGTGGCTAGCACCTGAACCTTGCAGCCATCTGACATTGATTTATACAATTACACTGCCTCAATTGAACATTATGGAGGTTAGATTATTTGTATTTAATTTTATTTTTTAGTAATGAACTGGTCTGCAGTTCCACTTACTGTTGGCCTTAACTTAATATTTGTTTATGTGAGTTTTGTACATATTGCACATGTATTCTAGATGCTGTTGATTTCTGAATCATAAATGCGTTTCTCTATAAATCATGTTTTGACTGTCTTTAATGTGAACCACCTTGCTTTTGCCTTCTAGTCTCATGACCCACTTTCAAAGCCTTCAATCAGGTAATATTTTAAGGAGCTACAGTCATGCACAGTGAGATTCACCATTTTATAATTGATTTGGCATACTCCTAGTGTACAAAGGCTCTTTGTTTTGCACTTAATTTCTTCGCAATGACATCATCCATTTGTCATTGTTTTAGGATGACTAATGCACGTGTCGGAAGTATATCTTCTATTTACAGGCATAACAGCCCGTTCCTTACATAAAACCACTTGGACTGAATCGCACACATGTACCATATCGATTCAGTCCCCAGTTGTATACCCAATTGTACAGGGCTCTTGGCCACACTGATTCAAATACAAATGTATACTTTAGAGTGGACTGAGCTTTAGGCAAATGCTACTGCAAAATGAAGATGAGCATCTAGAGCAATCCTAATTTTTCACCCTCACTATCCAATTTTATTACAAGTCTCTTAAGGTTTTCTTTCATTATGAGGTGCAATACTTATGTTGGCCGTTTAACTAGAGCATCTGTTGGGTAGTTCTTGTCAAACTTGCTGTTCAAAAGGATGCCATCTTTCAGTCATCTCCATTTTTGAAGACCACACTGGAAAACCCTTCAGAGAACCAGCTTAGTCTTACCATCATCTAAAACTTGCACGCAAGACGTCTATCAATAGAGAATGTAGAAGAGTTTGGTGGCTTGTATACATACTCCAGACCCCCCCCCCCCACACTTCCCACTTTATTCAGTTTCTCATGTTTCAAGCATCAAAACACTAATTGTCTTGTTCTCTTAATTGAATGTCAGAACATTTAAAGGAAATTACCTTGGATGGATGAAGAAACTGCAACTGAGTATGTGCTGTGTGCCTGCACACATCTGTTTGCCCATCAAAATACCCTTATAGTGTGTGTGTGTGTGTGTGTGTGTGTGTGTGTTTGTGCATTAAACCAGCATTTAACTAGCTGGTCAGGTACCCTCAAATGAACCCTTGTCTCTATGGAGCATAACAAGGTATCCAGAGGTAAATGACTGTTATTTCTTTACTTTTGCACCTCACAAAGATCCAGTGATTCACTACATACAAGTTTACTTTAACATTTATCTATCAGCAGATGCTTTTATGCAAAGTGACGTACAATGAGTTTTACTTGTGTTCTAAGATGGTTTCCAGCATCCACATGCACTCCCATGGATACATTATTTTTTTAGTGTATCACAGCTTTTTTTTTTTTTTTTTGGCAAATAGGCTACACGATGAGTCATCAACATCCAACCCTGGATCTAGGTTGGTGAGAAAACCAAGAAATTTGCTCAGGAGATGAGTATGTGAAGTTTTTATAGACCATAAATGTCTGAGAGAGTACCTGAAAATAGTTATAGTGTCAAACACTTTGGTTTATAGAATCTATTTTCTATTAACATAAAGCAAAGTACGTAAGCTAGATTTACGTGCAAAGTGAATTCATGATTCTAACTTTGGTAAGATGAAGTTGTTGCGCGGTGACGTCAAGCCCTGATCGGTTGCTTGGCAAAGCGCTGCACAATGCGCATGCTGCTGTGAGCACATGGAGGAGAGAGGACGTACACTTAGCAACCGGGACTAATAACGCTTGGGCACAAAATTTAGGAAATGAACAATATTTGGATCCGGAAAGTGGACATGACTTATTTGCTCCAGGCGTCCAAAATGGTAAGACTCTTCTCCATTGTTGCATTTATGATGTGTCCAGGAGTTGTGAAACTAAATCTTAGCTTTAGCAAAACAATGTGCTTTTCTGCTTCCTGCCACAGGTGCAGGAATATAATTCCGTTTCAGATGTTGTGATCAGTTTGGATGGCAAACATTTTATTGCAAACCAACCTTTAATAATGTTTTTATGAACAGTTGTTATTATTATATTAAATTGCGTAGCTAATTTCGCGCTTGAGCAGTGATTTATTTAGGTCGTTTTGCTTCATGCCACATGACATTGTCTTTTAGTGTTACTTATTCGTAACATTATTTCATTTCATGTTAACATGACATTATTAATGCTGCCCAGCAGGTTTCATGTTACCTAAGGAAAACATTCAGCTGATGACAAGTAGACTTAAAGGAATATTCCTGGTTCAGTGCAAGTTAATCGACAGCATTTGAAGCATAATGTTGATTACCACAAAAATAAATTTCGACTCGTTCCTTCTTTTCTTTAAAAAAAGCAAAAATCGAGGTTTCAGTGAGGCACTTACAGTGGAAGTGAATGGGGCCATTTTTTGGAGGGTTTAAAGGCAGAAATGTGAAGCTTATAATTTTATAAAAGCTCTTGCATTAATTCTTATGTTAAAGTTCATGTATTATTTGAGCTGTGCAGTTGTTTAAATCGTCGTAATTTGAGGGGTTTAGGGTTTGTTGACATCACATCGTCATGGCAACAAAGTTGTAAAATTGGCCATAACTTTACACAAAAAAGGTTAGTAAGCGATTTTATCACACTGAAATCATGTTAACACGCATATTGTTTATGTCTTGTGGCAGTACTTTTGAAATAGTGAGTATTTTAACATTTACTGATTGGCCTCATTCACTTACATTACAACTGCCTCACTGGAACCCATATTTTTTTTTTTTTTTTTTTTAAATAAAGAAAAGGAAGGGTAAGTCAATTTTATGGTAATCAACATTATGCCACAAATGCTGTCGACTGAGCTTAACTTGTATTGAACATGGAATAAGAGTTGTCTTCCAAGGCAACTACAATGCACTCTTTTTCTTTTCTGTGCAACTTTAAATGGCTGCCATTTAGCATAATTTGTGTGTTGTGATGAAAGGTCACATTTTATTTCATCCTGACACAATGGAAGCTTTTCTTCCCTTTGCATATGTGTCTTGGGCATATTTTAAAGATTACAATATTTCTTTATGCAAGTCAGGCAAGCAGGTCCATTGATGATTTTATGGCATGTTACATTCACTGTACCAGTAAAGGCAGGGCTCCAGACTAAAAAATAACTTAGGAGCTATTGGCTCCTTAACTGAAACATTAAGGAGCCATATGGCTATTTTTAGTCATCAAATCATATAATTGCTTGATTTAGATTGTTGTTCAGAAACAAGCTAGGAAGACAGCTGATAGCCCATTAATCGGAGGTTTAATAAACAGTATATATAGTTGAGAAGACACCTAAGTTTGCATTCCCTTTTGACTCATCAATGTTCACACCCCTTTCATAATCTATATAAATATAAGAGATAAAACATTTTTCTTATTTAGTACTGCCTTTCAAAATCTACATTACAGATATTTCTGTATAGTATGCATATATTAGTTTGTTGTATTTTTAAGAGCATCAATGAATGTTTGCACCTTGTGTAATAGTTGTGTATGAGTCCCTCAATTGTGTCAAAAGCTTGATCTCATATATATATATATATATATATATATATATATATATATATATATATATATATATATATGTGGTGCAGTACTTTTAATTATAAAGATGCCCGAATTACACATGGGACTCCTATTTTGAAATGTCTGCGATCCCAGTTGTGAACACACTGACGCATAATGCACTGAGAAAGTGACTCTGATTCAAACTGCTAACCTGAGCTCCTGAGTTCAAACCCTCAGTTCTTTTCAGGTGATTCATGAAAAAGACCCGGTTCAGAAGTGTCATTTATTCACGACTCTCTCGCACTGGGTTTGATGTTGCATGCGGTGCAGCTCGTCGTCGTCACAACAGAACGGATGAAAAGCGGTGCGAGACACACTTGCGCTCTAAAGATGTATTCAATAACTCACAAGATGATATCTGATGAAACCGTATATAAATGCACACAACCCGACTGTCACCAGTGGCAACTATGTTTAAAATTATTGCCGCAATCAATTATTATTGGTCGCATTTGCGACCATTTTAGTTGCAGTCTGGAGCCCTGAAAGGGCTGCACAATCTTGAGTTGCCATGACCTCATACACAATCAGCCACGACATTAAAACCACCTGCCTAATATTGTGTAGCTTCCCCTCGTGCCGCCAAAACAGCACCAATCCTCATCTCAGAATAGCATTTTGAGATGATATTCTTCTAACCACAATTGTACGGAGTGGTTATCGGAGTTACCATAGACTTTGTCAGTTCGAACCAGTCTGGCCATTCTCTGTTGACCTCTCTCATCAACAAGGCATTTCCATCTGCAGAACTGCCGCTCACTGGATGTTTTTAGTTTTTGGCACCATTCTGAGTAAATTCTAGAGACTGTTTTACGTGAAAATCCCAGGAGATCAACAGTTACAGAAATACTAAAACCAGCCCGTCTGGCACCAGCAATCATCCATGCGATTATCTAATCAGCCAATCATGTGGCAGCAGTGCAGTGCATAAAATAATGCAGATATGGGTCAGGAGCTTCAGTTAATGTTCACATCAACCAGGGGGAGAAAATGTGATCTCAGTTATTTGGAGCGTGGCATGATTGTTGGTGCCAGATGGGCTTGTTTGAGTATTTCTGTAACTGCTGATCTCCTGGGATTTTCACACACAACATTCTCTAGGATTTACTTCGAATGGTGCCAAAAACAAAAAAAAAACATCCACTGAGGGGCAGATCTGTGGACGGAAATGCCTTGTTGATGAGAGAGGTCAACAGAGAATGGCCAGACTAGTTCGAACTGACAAAGTCTATGGTAACTCAGATAACCACTCTGTAAAATTGTGGTTAGAAGAATATCATCTCAGAATGCTATTCTGAGATGCGGGTTGGTGCTGTTTTGGCGGCAAGAGGGGGACCTACACAATATAAGGCAGATGGTTTTAATGTTGTGGCTGATCAGTGTAATTAGCTGCTTTTGTCATTGTAACTGTAAGCAGTGCTTGCCTTCCCCCTCTCTGTACATTGTGTTGACAGAGTTAATAAAATATTTTCAGAGGCACTCCGTCTATCATTGGATTCAGGATTACCCAATAAGAGCTTTACGATCCAGAGGCCCTCGGTGAGCGGTCTTGAGGATGTTGTGATGAATGATGTCATATCAAGTCACACGGTCCTCATGCAGGTCTGCTGACACCTCCGTTGGGCAGATCTGAAAATTAAAAGGACCAAAATTGACCTTTTAGTGTCCTTAAACCATACTCTCCAGTGCCAAGCTGCTCTATACCTTTAACTTGTCCCTTGAGAGCAGACCTGACCCCTGACAGACAGTGGTGATTTCAGTCTGTTACATTGGTAGAAATGTTGCTATGATTTATCACAAGCAGAATGTGTGGCTTTCACCTTGGGCCCTTATTCAGTGCAGCTGTTCAGTTGGGGATGATGTCTACAGGATATTATATGCGCTGACCTAAGGTCAGTGAATGTCTGTATTTGCAGAGATAAATGGGACAGCACCCTTAAGACCGTTGACATATTATTTGTCTCTCATATAAAGCTACTGCTGACTTCATTATTCATTGGTCATGAAGCATGGATTCAGATGCACCTGGGGAGGTGTAGCAGCTGGTGGAGCAGACAAAAGTGATTGCTGCAGCAACATGGCTGAATTAGTTTTGATTAGATGAGCACAAATGTTAAATTGAATGTGCTGTATGGCACTTTAAGTTAATGATCCAGAAACATGGCTGGCAGGTTCTGGTCCCTTATGGGACACAAGTTAGTGTTTACTGTCTGGTTTAGGGTGTCCAATTTGTATCTGAACATATTATAAAGGCTTAGCTATGTTTTTCTGAGTTGAAAAATCTGGATGTTAGGGATGCTCCGATCAGGATTTTTACAGCTGTTACAGATCCTGATCATTTCACCTTTTATCAAGATCTCTGTCATAACTGGCTATATGTAAGCTTTCTTCACATTATCACTATTAATTGAATTTTCCTCTTGCCAGAAATATCACTTTGCCTAGTTTTTGTTGACAAAAAAAGCTTAAAAAGTTTAAAAGGCATATTAAAAAAGCTTTTTTTTTAATAATTCATTTTTCACTTGTTGCTGCTTGAAATTTATGAGGGGATAAGAGGGAAAGCAGAGAAAGATCACAGGTTTCTGGACTCAACGGGTGCTACTATTGTTAATGGTGTTTAATCAGGAGATATTTAATAAATATCTTTGAATTACACCACATTTTATAACTCGCATTGTTACTGAGATGGTTTTAGAAATCCTTTGCTCTGTCTCAAATATGGGGTGGAGTGTGAGCATGCAAACCGAGTTATATTTAAAATTTAAAGCAAAAATATTAGTCTGTTCAAACTCAAAACCCGACATTAACCCAAAGGTATTTGTAAAAAACTTACCCAAACCCTTCCCAAAACCTGACAGATTGATGGGTAGTGGACGACTAGTTTGATGTCATAATATTTAAAATTGATGGAAGCATTGACGGATCTCTGTCTTGTGTGTCAGCGTCAGGTCACTTAACCACAGCCTGAACTCATCCTCGCTTTGATTTCTATAACCAGACAGTGTGTGTTTGTCTCAATAACAAGGCCCAGAGAAGTCTTTATTTACACTTTGTATGCCCATGCGGAGTGACTGAGTTGCCTGTTGTGCAAGGGTTCGACTGAAGAGCCAGTCTTGGCTTTTAGCACTTAGCACTGAGCTTTTAACCATTGAGTGTGAGGCTGACGTAGTGCTAATGTCACTGAGCCTCATCCTGTCCTTCCCGCACTGGGGGCAGTGGGTGCACTGGCAGCCTCTCAAATAGGCTTGTATCAATCTACGGGTGGCTGCCTCGGTGTGGAGCTCTCCAGTTCTTTTGCTGTTTTTGTTTGTTTGTCCTGTGTTTAGTAATGTCTTTTCAATCAGTTTCACCAGAGACAAACTTTTAAATATTTGGCAGCAAACACCAGATAATTTTTTTTCCAGTATTTGAATATTCGGACGTGTTGTTGGACAGCTAGCGAATCTCCGCTCTCTTCCTAACAAAATGGACGAACTACTACTCCTAACCTGTACATATAAGGACTTTGCTAACTCTGCTGCTCTGTGCTTCACGGAAACCTGGCCATTCCGGACAGCGCGTTACATCTGCCAGGCTTTAAGCTGTTCAGAGCAGATAGCATCGCAGAGTTATCGGGGAAAACGAGAGGCGGTGGAACATGCTTTTACATCAATGCAAGTTGGAGTACAGATGTAACAGCGCTGAAGAAGATGTGCTGTCCTAATTTAGAAGCGCTCTTCCTCAAGTAAGCCTTTCTACTCACCACAGAAGCTTCATCAGTGGTCCTCACATTCATAAATCAGTTAAACCTGTAGTTAACCCTGTGATGCCCGCTGTTGTAATATTACAACATCAATTTTAGCTCCACCTGCACATTTTTTTTTTCTCTCTAAGACCACATTTACACAACTAATAGGTCCTATTGTTAAGCCTTGCAATGCTATTGGATGGTAGATTTTGTAAATAGGCCTGTTTTCCTGGCCATGAACTCACACAACCTGCAAACTTGCCTTGAAGCACATCATCTTGTTTTACTGGACTGGATAAATCAACATTCAAGTAAGTAAAATGCCTAAAATATTTTATTCTATGATTAGTAATATGTCTAGATCATGCAGATATTAAGGTACTGTTGAATGCTTTGATCATATTAGATTTTGAGCTTGTTATGTCAGTGTTGTAATTTTACAACACTGGGTGAAAGGGGTAGCAAAATTTGCCTGTGCACCTTGCACATTACATGGATGAATTGTACTTCTCACCTGTTTCATGTCAAAAAAATACTAATAGAAACATACTATTTTTGATCATTCACAAGTTTAAAATGTCTTTGTTACCATTACTTTGTTACCAGCAATATCTGAAACTATCTGTATCTTATCATTTATAAAATATACTTAACTGGTCCTGTTTTCTTTTCTGGGCTTTGCTTGTTTGCCCAAATATCTGCTTGCTTCATGAGGGACAGGTGATAATGTTCTGGAATGTGGGGGGTATAAGTGCTATTAGCATGATAAGTAGAGGGCACAATAAGCTAGCCAGACAGTATTGTGTGAATTCTGTGGAAAGTGTGAATTCTGTGGAATGGGTCAATTCTGTGGAATGGGTCAATTCTTAAAAACGTGTAAGTATGATTGGGATTTATTTACATTGAGATTATTTAGCCTGGAAAATAATCAGTGATTTTTTTTTCCATTTCAGAATGCCACCAGCCAGGAAAGACTGTCTTATCTACAATGTGTATGATGTCATTGATGCTGTCCAAAATGGGAAAAGTGACTTTGAGAAGGACTCTGATACAAGTAATGAAGAGGAATGTGGAGATGCCTGTGAACTGGAAAAGGAAAATAAAAAAACCCAATGACCGCCCATCGAATGATTACGTATGTGGATATCATGCCAACAAAACTAAGCCATTCAAGAACACAGACCATGCCCCGTGACCGGTATCGTTGGCTGAAAAAAGGATTTTATCAGTCCCTACGCTGATTTTTTAGGTCAGGGCTATGAACAGAGCTAAACATAGTAAATGCCAAAGTTTTCATTCAGTTCATCAGGTTTTGTAAATACAATCTGAACATATTTTTATAATAAACAATTTTTCAAAAAAATATGACTTGTCTGATTATCATTATTGTGTGATTAATGTATAGATATATAGGCTACTGTTATGGGGCTACATAAGCAGTACACCCTGCAAATGAACCATTAGATGTTCTCTACATTTGTTCAGACAGTGAGTAAAATCACTGAAATTCTGCTACCCAACAGGCTCAACATTGCAATATTACAACGTTTCCCTAAAAACGTACTTTTTTTATTTTTCTATATTTGGGTTTCACAGGGTTAAGTCTGTAAAATGATGGACCAATGAAGCAGAGCTGGAACTACAAGCCTGTTTTGACTGCACTGATTGGAGTGTTTTTGAAGCTGCAGCCACCGACCTGGACGAGCTCACAGATACTGTGACATCATATATCAGTTTCTACGAGGACATGCGCATTCCTACTAGGACTTATTTAACATAGAGCAATGACAAACCATGGTTTACAGCTAAACTCAGGCAGCTTTGTCAGGCCAAAGAGGATGTATAGGATCTTGTATAAACACACTGCCAAAGGAGATTAGAGTGGTTAAAAGAAGCTACTCTGAAAAGCTGGAAAACAAGTTTTCAGCTAACGACCCTGCATCAGTGTGGAGTGGGCTGAAAGACATTACCAACTACAAGACACCATCCCCCAACACTGTAGGGAATCAACAACTGGCTGATGACCTGAATGTGTTTTACTGTAGATTTGAAAAGCCCAGTCTCACACCCCACACCTGCTCTGGCCTTTACTTCACACAAACATCAACACCTCCTGCACTACCATCTCACAGGATCTGAAGGACCTGAAGTGGGAGACCCACATTGACTCCACTGTGAAAAGGGCCCAGCAGAGGTTGTACTTCCTTCGCCAGAGGAAGTTCAACCTGCCACAGGTACTTCCGATCCAGTTCTACTCAGCAGTCATTGAGTCTGTCCTCTGCACTTCTATAACTGTCTGGTTTGGTTCAGCTACCAAGTCAGACATCAGAAGACTTCAGAGGATAGTCTGGTCTGCTGAACGAATTATTGGAGCTCACCTTCCCCACCCTCCAAGAACTGTACACCTCCAGAGTGAGGAACAGGGTTGGAAAAATCGCTTTGGACCCCATTCACCCAGCGCACTAACTTTTTGAACTGTTGCCCTCTGGCCAGTGCTACAGAGCACTGAGCATCAGACCAGTCAGGCACAAGAACAGTTTCTTCCCTCAGGCCATTCACCTTATGAACAGTTAAAACTGCCCCCAATACTCTCCATCGTGGCAATACAATCATAATTTATAATTATAATTATAATTTTTTTTTTTTTTATAATTATATTTACTTATCACACATTATACATATACAGGCACAATCATGTGTATATTCAACTATTAATTCATATTTATATTACATTTATATTTATTTGACATATCTACCTATTCTGCACAATACATTAAATCACCTTGCACATAACTGTATATCTGTATATAACATATATGAACAACATTATTATTGCCCTAATGTAGTTTCCTCTATATTTATCTGTTGCATCTTATTTTTATTCTTATTTCACTGTTTACATATGTATGTTTATATGTATATTTCAAATGTTTGTATGTATATGTTGTATATGTATATATTTTTTTCTATTCTCTTTGCACTGGAAGCTTCTGTCACCATGACAAATTCCTTGTGTGTGTGTAAGCATACTTGGCAATAAAGCTCATTCTGATTTTGAATACTGAGGGAAGCAGCTCAGCTCTCTCTCTCTCTCTCTCTTCACTTCCGCAGTATGCGGTAGCTCTTGAGGGATTGATATGAAACTCAATCTTCGGTAGCAGCAGGCTTCCATAAGAGGCTGCAGTATTTAGCCAAGTGCTCAGCTGTTATGTGTTACGTGATTTATAAAAGTTGTCAGAGGACTGAGTTGTGCTGTCCTATTACTCTTGCTCACCCATCATCTATTTATAACAGGCCTTGTTAAACATAAAGGTCTGCAGCGGTACCAAATGTAATTGCGGAAACAATTATTATTTCCATACAGGTTTTACACAAACTCCCTCTGCCAAACAGGTACGTGTAGTCCCGCCCTACACTTGAGCCACAAGCAGAGCAGTGTTTTGTGAGAGCCAAAGAGACACCATGTTAGGGCCCTAGGATTTCTGCGATGCCAAAAATGCAGATGGAATCACAGAATCTAGTCATAAAATTGGAATTGAATATAAAACATGACAAAAATATGCGTTGTTGCCTGATCTGTATAATTTCTTTAGTGAATCAGGTGCTAAACCAGCGCAGACAGTGCGTGCAAATAACTGTCGCTTTTACCGGGCTTTTATATATCTTATTATATTTAATATCTCACATCTGTTCTGCTCTGAAGTTATTTTTTGTCAAATAAACCGCTGTACAACAGTGTTGTTTTTTGGGCTGTGCTGTAAGGATCTTAGGGAGGTTAAGTACTTTTTTCATTTAAATAATGTTTTAATCTATTCATTTGATTAAACACATTGTGATTGTAAAATTAAACTAAACTGTTGAATATGGAATTCAGAAAAAATTAAAAGTAAAAAGGGAGGGAAAAGAAGATTTTTTGGACTACATCAGTGTTTTACGATCTTTGAAGAAGGCAACCTGTGTTTGGCTTACTTTGCACATTCTGAGAGAGGAGAATGTATTTAAACATTGAAAAGATTAACATTTAAAACATTACACACTTTGGGGCCAGGGTAGCTCAGCGAGTATTGACGCTGACTACCACCCCTGTAGTCGCGAGTTCAAATCCAGGGTGTGCTGAGTTACTCCAGCCATGTCTCCTAAGCAACCAAATTGGCCCGGTTGCTATGGAGGGTAGAGTCACATGGGGTAACCTCCTCTTGGTCGCGATTAGTGGTTCTCGCTCTCAATGGGGTGTGTGGTAAGTTGTGCGTGGATCGCGGAGTGTAGCATGAGCCTCCACATGCGGAGTCTCCGTGGTGTCATGCAGAACAAGCCACGTGATAAGATGCGCAGATTGACAGTCTCAGAAGCGGAGGCGACTGAGACTTGTCCTCCGCCACCCGGATTGAGGTGAGTAACCGCGCCACCACGAGGACCTACTAACTAGTGGGAATTGGGCATTCCAAATTGGGGAGAAAAGGGGATTAAAAAAAAAAAAAAACATTACACACTTCACCTTTAAAGAAATATTCCATGTAGGGATGGGAATCGTAAGGAATTCCACTTCAGATTTCTCTTAACTATTCCAATTCCTTAACGGTTCTATTAATGCTTCTTACTTTGAGGAAGCAATATTTGAAAATTAGAAATTAAGTTTTTATTGCATTTACTGCCCTCAGCAGTCTGTCTTTAGATTCAAAAGAATTGTAATTCATTTGGGAATCAGACCACACTTGTCGTGCTGTTTCGCTCTGATGATTCAGCAAATGGGCAGCGCTATTGTAGTACAATGTTCCGTCTGCATCGACAAAAAAAAAAAAAACGCACATTAAAGAACCGTTAATGGTTACGAAAGTAATGAAAATCATACGGTTTATTTTTGAAATAAGAACCAGTTCTCAGTTCCCAACCAAAGTTTCATGTTACATACTATTTATACTTTATCAACAGCAGAAAATACCACAGAAAATGATTCATACCTCAGTTTGTAAACACAAACAAACAAACAACAATGTGTTGAAAAATCCATTTACAATGTAAGTTTATGGGGCAAACATACAACAAGCTTTGTCAATAGAGTTTAAGTTGTTTAGAACCCGGAACTGTCCTTTAAGTCTCACTGTAAATGCGTTTCAACCGCATCAATAAGATGCCCTACCATAAACATCTTGAGATGTTGCATTGTAGCTGTAAAAATGAAGGTGAACAAAGAAAGTTTCAGCAATAACTTTAGGAGCTAATTTGAAGGCAGGAAGAGATCAGATGGCACATATTTTATCTCCCAGTCATTTACAGGTCTTTTGTGGATCAGATAGCAATTCCTCAAGTGCGGGTTCGCTCGTCATGGCTGACTAAAAGAGTAGCTGTGGCAAAGTGAGTGGCCTTCCCTTTCATGTTGTGGGGATGAGTAGTTGCGGACTCAATGACTAGGGCTCTTCCGCACAAGCCCTGCATGTCCCCAGGGAGGTTTGAATTGCTCTGGCCGGACCCTCTGTATAGGAGAAGAGATAGTTGGCCATCTGGAGAATACGATACGATCACCAGTGGTTCCTGCCATTTAAAGTGTTCGTCATCCCCCACCAACACGTGGCCTTGAAGCATTTTTAATGGCAAGTTAGTCATCAGCTGTCATGTTATATTTTAAAATGTTTCCTTTTTTTGTTTATTCCTGGCTATTTTATAAATGCTACTAAAACGTGAAATGAGAGATCTCGGTAACTTGTCCTTTGTGGGTTGTGTATGTTCATGTGCATGTTCCAGTGTCTTTGTGTGTTTTCTCTGTGTGGTTGTAAGTATTAGAAAAAGAGGTGTATTATGTTCTTCTGCACACACACATTAGGATGTGTGGACATAATACAGCCAAACATGATAAATAATTTATTCTGGCTAATTTTGTGCGCTGACTGGATGAGACAAAAAGAAGCCAAATCACAAATGTGAAACCTAATACTGAAAAATAGGAATTGATTTATGTAATCAAAGCTCAGTCTGCGTGTTCTCATATAACGTATAGAGAAATTAAAGGAGAATATATGTACACAAGAAATGAGGCTTGTTAAATTCAGTTAATAATAAGCTACTTCAGATTGTCTTAAAAGAATTTTAGGTGCTTACAATGGAAGTGAATGGGGCCTGTTTTTTAACATTATAATACTCACTTTTTCAAAAGTATAATCACAAGAAATAAACAATATGCTTGTTAGCATGGTTTTGGTTAGATAAAATCACTTACTAACCTTTTCTGTGTAAAGTTATATACAATTTTACAATTTTGTTGCCATGACAATGTGATGTCAACAAACCCTAAATTGGCTGTAAAAATTACAATTTAAACAACTTTACAGCTCAATTAATACATGTTTTAACTGAAGAATTAATGTAAGTACTTTTATAAAATTATAAGCTTCACATTTCTGTCTTTAAACCATACAAAAATTAGTCCCATTCATTTCCATTGTAAGTGCCTCACTGTAACCTCGATTTTTGAAAGAAAGGGATGGATGAGTCAAAATTAATTTAATCAACATTGTGCTGCAAATGTTGTAAATTGAGTTTAAATTGCATTGAACCTGGATTATTCCTTTAATGGGTTATTTTACCCAGAAATGACAACTCTGTCATTACTTACCCTCATGCCATTCCAAACCTGTATGTCACTCCAAACTGTAGAACACAGAAGAAATTTTGAAGAGTGTTGCTGAATGTTGATTGAGGCTGTCAGTGCTTAACATTCTGTCTAACATCTCCTTTTGTGTTCCATGGAAGTAAGTCATAAAGGCTTAGGACAACATGAGGTAAAGCAAATTATGACAGAACTCTAATGTTTTGAATAAACTATTCCTTTAATCAAAGTAGATGGGAGTCTTTCTAATGTGTATTACTTTGGCATTGAGCTTGAAGTAATTGTTTATCATTGTTTATATTTACAGTACAGAAACTGTTACATAGTGAACACTCTGAGAAGTGCTTTAAAGCAAAAAGAATGTGCCTGGACTTGATTTATCAAGATGTCCTATGGTGGAGGGTGGGGAAGTTTTGAATTATTATTATTATTATTATTATTATTAGGTGTTATTTTAACTGGCAGGGAGCTCTCCGGCACAGATGGGGCAGTAGTTGGAGATGACAAGTCTTGCTATGGCTGTATTGATGTCCACGAGTCACTACGATGTAATGGTTCTGAGCATATGCCTGCACAGGTCTTGATGTAGGACAAGAGCCATAAAGAGTGGTCTCGCCAGCCAAAGGTCAAGAGCTCACAGTGAGAGGCAGGTCATGTGTGTGATTGATGGAGTAATTCATTTGCCCAAGTGGTGATAAGTTCTTCTTGAGCATTTAAATGTGTTGTGAGCATATGTTTGGTGTCTGTTGTAATTGAATCATGAATGTGAGTTCTTGCATTGTTTTAATCTTAGTACTTGGCAATTAGATTGGCTTTTCTTCCTTGTGACACAAAAGCAATGCTGTGGGGGTGTTAAAACAATAAACAGTAGTTAAACATGGTTATAGGGCAATACAAAACAACAGTTAAGGCTGTAAGGGTACAGCTGGCCAACAGCTTTGTCTTCTTCCCCTTAACCTGTTCAGGAGGTGTCAAATAATACTTTCTGGAAGTTAACGCTTTCAAGGTTAGATTAAGGTCCATTTTATGCATATTTGTATGAAATATTTGAATGATCCACCATCATAAAATAAATAGTAGGCTAAATTCAGGAAGCATTTGACTGGATTACACCACTCATTCAGAAGTGTGCAAACCATGCAGACTATACACTCACCAACCACTTTATTATAAACACCTGTACACCTACATATTCATGCTATTATCTAAACAGCCAATCATGTGGCAGCAGTGCAATGCATAAAATCATGCAGATGCGGGTCAGGAGCTTCAGTTAATGTTCACATCAACCATCAGAATGGGGAAAATATGTGATCTCAGTGATTTTGACCATGGCATAATTGTTGGTGCCAGACGGGCTGGTTTGAGTATTTCTGAACCTGCTGATCTCCTGGGATTTTCACGCACAACAGTCCCCAGAGTTTACTCAGAATGGTGCCAAAAACAAAAAACATCCAGTGAGTGGCAGTTCTGCGGATGGAAATGTGTTGTTGATGAGAGAGGTCAACGGAGAATGGTCAGACTAGTTTGAGCTGACAGAAAGGCTATGGTAACTCAGATAACCACTCTGTACAATTGTAGTGAGCAGAATAGCATCTCAGAATGCACAACTGTCGAACCTTGAGGCAGATGGGCTAAAACAGCAGAAGTCCACGCTGGGCACTTTATTAGGAACATAGAGTTCAGTGAGTGTATATTTAATTAAACTGCATCCTTTTGTGGTTTAATAATCAGACTTGGCCATAGTGTGATTTGAATTTCTTTTATTGTCAAATTTTATCCCAAATTTGTCAAATTCTGTAAAATTCCATACTTTACTATTAGCATTTTCCATCATAGTATTCCACAACGAGAAAACCATTGGGCCCTAAATATGGGAATATGGCATATAGAATGTGGGGCATAATTGCCTTGTTTCAGTTGCCTTGTGTATACATATATGTGTCAGTTCTTCAACACACCGCTCAACGCTAGTGTTAAGTGCCGCTTTGACATCTACATAAAATGGATTGTAGAGAACTTCTTGTTTTGATTTTAGCCTTGGCACTACCCATGTAATTTTAAATCATCTGAATTGTCCGTTAATCTTTGCCTGCCACTTCAAAAGTTCAGCAGCAACAGGGTCAAAGTGGAAATAGTTTGAACTTTGAGTGCTACATTACAGTGTTTGACGCAAGCGCAATACTGTGCTGGGGGTGACGCTAATGCTTCACTCCATAGAGCTCATTGTATTCGGCAACGCTGATGCGAATCACGCGAAGCCCCTTTAATCAGACAATAACTTTTTCAGACATTTTACTGCATTTTGCAACATAGAAGACAATCAGAACATTTGACGATCAATGCTGTATCTGTTTTTCTTCAGCCGTTAATTTTAATTGGGATTTAATCTGTAGTATGTAAAAAGGTGTATGAATATCACAGTTCTGTAAGTAATTAATTTAAGCAATGTAATCAGAATATTGTAGGCCACTAATTATAATAAGGTCAATAGACATTTTTACAGTCACCTGTGTTTCCCTTAGGATGTTTTTTCAGCAGCGGTGCTGTTGTGCTTCAGTGGTGAAATAGCTTAAAACAGGGGTGTCAGACTCAATTTCAGCCTGGCCACATCAGTTTTGTGTGTGCCCTCAAAGGGCCGGTTAAAAATGTGGCACCAGTACCTGCCTTGATAGCACCCATGCAATTACTAAAATAGCATTGGTTTTGAGGTTTGGATGCAGATGTATATTATGACATTGAGTGCGTTTTTACATGATTATGCTTAATAAGACAACAATGCGTGTGGTCATGTAAATGTAATAAACTGCGTTTCTTTATCGGTGTAAAGGTCATAAACTGCTAATGAATAACCTGATCGACACGGGTAGATTTTTGCCCATTACGCTGATTTTGTGTGCCATGTAAACACCTTACCCGGTGTTCTTACCGGCTCATCCAGTGTGGGCACGTGTTGAGAGCATGCCTCGTCACGGTTTGACGTCAAAAATAGTGAATAACGTGATTATTTCAAATGTCATGTAAACACGGATTTTCTTGCCTTGTCAGGTTTTTTAAATGAGCTGATTTTGGAGAGTAATCAGCATATTGATGTGCATGTAAACGGGCTCATTAACAACATTAACATCTGTGGAATAAAATGAACACCTAATATTTATAGGGCTAAATTTAAATATTCTGGCAGTGAATTAAGTTGGGTCTCCTTCACAGATGACTTTCCTAAGGCTTCTACTGATTAAACTACAGTCATCTCTGGAATTTCTAAAGGCAATTGACAGTTGATCTGTGTAGCGTCTAGCACTGATGATAATGATCTGCGTGGTCCATGAGTTAAAGCATCTGCTCTGCTCTATCCATTGAGCCATGTTGAGAAATGGTCTGGGTAGCACTGTTTCATTCACTTTTGAAGCTAGCAAAATGTGCTCCAAAACATAAGGTTAAGATGACAGGGGGAAGCTCATAAATATTCATGAGGAAATGCTAACTGATTGGTCATTGAGGCATTCCAATCCCTTGCTATCCTTCGTTTCAGAAATTAACTCGCGGGCCACATGAAATGAAGTGAGTTGGAGTTTGACACCTGTGTGATATGCGGTAACGTCACTGTGAGTACATGCATGTATTTGTGTGTATGTGGTGGGTTTCTTTCGCAGTCTAGGAAGCGCACAGCTGACTGAGGCTTGCAAGCGTTACGTTGCGTCAAGAATATTAAATGAACAATGTAAGATTTCAGCAGCGGCGCTCATAATTCCGCAAGGGATATAGGGGAAACACTGGTCACTGAAAGCAATTTTCATGTTTTTTATTTTTTATTTTTTTTTTTTTAATTACATTCATAAGACCCTTAATTAAATATGAATAAAGTTTGATGTTTTCGGTAAATGTGGGTATTTTTACATGTGAGCAGATTATTCAGGCAGAGCTTCAGCCATAATGACTTTATTTAATTTTGAGACTTGAACAAAAGGAACCAGCTTTCTGTTCATTACCAGTGGCCTGAGGACTGATTCAACCTGACTGATTCTGGAGTTCTGCCTCATACAGACCTTTTCTCTCTCTTGCCTTGTAGTCTGTTTTGCTAACTGACTCAGATGATTCACAGAGAATCATTTGTCAGATTGGTTAAATGGTAAAGTGCTTCATGAATGGATTTAAACTGATATAAGTGTCTTGCATGCATTTAGATTTTTTGTTGCTATGTTGTTACTAGGTGGTTTCTTGGGTTTTCTTGGCTGTTGCTATGTTTGCTATGCTTGTGCTATGCTTGTGTCCTGAAAATGAGTTCCTGCGAATCCTAAGAATGAGTTCTTGAATTTTAATCTAGCATACGTAATTCTCAAACAGCTGATGTGATTCTTTATTGGAAAAGCCAATGTATGTTGTTATTTCCAGGTGTGGCATCACTTTCATTTGTTGGGAGGGATTCGTGGATCTGCTTATGGGTCATATCCTGGTGCATTGTGTGAAGATCCATTTCACTGGCCAAACTGCACTAACTGTCCCAGACAGACTTTTCCTGGAAGCAGGACTTGAAGAGTTCTTCCATGCATAGTTTTCTTGGAAATTTTTTATTTTTTTTATTCTAAGAGACGCTCTTGGGAGTCTTGTTTCAGCCACGTGTCACAGACCCACATGTCCCAGATGAATTCTGTGCACTTGAGAATTCATCTCAGCATCCTTATAACTCGTATTGCTGTTGTGTTGGCCACTGGCCAACTTTCTGCTCTTAAGTCAAAATTGAGAGAGATGTTTGTGCATTTAAGCAGACCAAGAGTCCATGGAGGCTTTCCAATTCTTAGTAGAGCTCTAGGAAGGAGATATTTTGAAATCAGTGTTTTTTCTTGTTTTCTAACCAATGAATTTAGGTCCTTTTGAATTCTGAATTCTGTGTTTTAATGATCAATTAAAATCAATCATCAAAAGGCTGTCTAATCAAATTAATTAATAAAACTTTAATCAAATGAGAATATAACAATTACTTTTAAAATGAATTGCTTCTATACGAATCCTCGCATCAATCCAAAACACAACATTGGAGTTTTTTTTTTTTGTCCTCTGCAAAACAGAGCATCACAGTATTAATGCATTTATGAAAACTTTGCATGCCTAATCTGCTAATTAAACCACAAAAGGCTGATTTAATTAAATATATAGGCCCAGGCTTAATGTGTTGCATGCTTTACAGTGAATGAGCACTCTGTTCTCTCTCATCTATTTCACACACAAAGCGTACATGATGCTTATTATGTGGTGTTTTCAATATATGAGCAGACTGCTTCACAGAATCACTTCGAAGCACGCTACACATGCAGACTGTATATGTATGTAATTAAATCTCAGCCTTTTGTGGTATAATCATAACACTATAACATATCTTGATATCTTGAAGGGTGGGGGGGTCACGGGTGTTTAAGTCATAAAAAAATGGTACTCTTTGGTCCTGACTAAAAACGTTAAATGCAATAAAGGCCCAAAATTTGATAATTTTTGGTTTTAAAAGATAAGTTGTTTTTTTAAGTTCACACAGTACAAGACAAACACTGTGTCTGCGTTGCTAGCAATTCACCTGTTTCAGTCATCTTTTATTTCTTTTTATGATGTCTCAAAGAAAAGATGAATATAATTTTAATTTCTTTTCATCACTGATGTATCTGTAAAATGACATGACTGTGTCAGCTGGCTAGCAAAAAGAAAATACACAAAATTATTTACTGCCCTCAAGTTGTCCCTCATTTTTTTCCCCCCATGAGAATCTTAACACAATCTTCAAGAATCCTAACGCTGCTCTTTTCCATACAAAAATATATTGTATGGAAGTATTGAAAAAGTTCATATTGAAAAAGTAACAGCATATGGTTATGAACAGCATAAGGGTGAGTAAAGGAGTGAGTAAAAGTACATTTTCCATTTTTAGGTGAACAACTTTAACTGGTGGCTCGTTTTTTGAGCACAGACCTGACAAGACATACTCAAAATAAAATGGTCTCTTTTAAAAGAAGACTTTTAGGAGATGATGTACAAAATTTAGAATGAATTAAAGACAAAGAAATTATTTAGAAAATCTTAAATTGATTGTAAATTATTGCCTAATAATATTTGCATTAACAATATATTACACTGTCTCTGCTACAACCTAAAAACTCAGTGGAAGCCAGAAGTTACAGGTCTTATGTTCTAGTTCTAATCTATGGGTGATAAAGCTCTACTTTGTGTTTTATAAATCATTATCTTAGACAATGTCAAGTGAATTTTCTAAAAAGCTACTTCAGAAACTTGCCAGATAACATTCATTCAATTCCTTTACAATATTCACACGTTCGCTCTGTCTTAAGCCTGATATGCTGAAAACGGCTCCGTTAATGTTTTCACATTCACAATTATGAATGACATGAATCACGTACTGTACATGACATATTTTAAATTCGAAATGGCACATTTTGCCAAAAGGTGAATATAGTTTGCACCCTTCGAAATTACTGTCAGATCGGTACATTTCAATCATAAAACAGTGGGCAAACATTGTATGTTTAGTTAGATACTTGCATCTTACATGACACAAACACTCTTAACCTTAACTGCTGATACGTGGCGCTGGAATATAAATAATCCACAAGGTTCCCGCTTAGCTTCTTAAACTTGAGTCACACCTTCATTGAATTGATTGGCTATTTCAAATGACATTGACGAGCGGTGTTAGACTGCAGAGCACACTAAAAAATTACACTTTTTTTTAAACCATTGTGCTATTCCTGCAACAACTTAATGACAATTAGACAGCAGTGCATAATGAACTGCAACAGAACAGCAAAAAGGGTATCAAATATTGGGGGGGACAATCTGGCCATATCTGATTATTGGAGGGGACTTGTTCCCCTCAATGTATATTGTGGTTACGGCCCTGGTTTCTGTCCGCATTTTCTGCATCTCGGAAATCATGTGGCCCTTCAATGAATCCTGTGCATAAATCTCAGAAAAAGCCATCAAGAACAGGCTGTGAAAGTTCATGTAATTTTACTGATTTGTAGATAAACCTGACACGAGTTATATGATGTGTTTAGTCCAATAACTTGCTGCTTCATATGATTTGTCCAGGGCAGTACGCATATAGCCCACCTTTGAGTCATATTCTTGCTCTGTTAGATTCAAGATGCCATTGTTCAAAAAGTCCAGTTGTATGCCCTGCACCGCCAGTCATACAATGTTATATAATCTAATTGAAACCAGTTGGTGCCTAAAAATAGCCAAGGGCCAAAATAGCAGAAACACCCTACATCCAGGAAAAAAACATGCGCTTGGACTGAAAAGTCAGACTCTAAATAGTTTTATGCCACCGCCCTTTTTATAAGCACTCTCTTGAGAGGGGCTTTTGAAATTGATAACAATACATTGGGTTTCTCATTGCTGTGTTTCCAACTCAGAGTTTGCAAAGTGTGAAAACCTCTTCCTAGGAAGTTTTCTCTCCCTTTCTTTCTGTTAATTATGAAGGAGCCATCTAAAGATAGAATTTCCTAGTACTTTTGAGTAAGCATACTTCCAATAATTTGACAAAAAATCTAAAACACCTTAACAATTTTCTGTTTAGGAAATGACAAAAGTAATAACTTGTGATTTCAGGGCTCCAGACTAAATAAATGACTTGGGAGCCATTGGCTCCTAAACAGAAACTTTAAGGAGCCATATAGCCAAATCACAGAATTGCTTGATTTAGATTGCTGTTCAGAAACAAGATGGAAAGCAGAAGGAAGACAGCGGATAACCCATTAATTGGAG
Source organism: Myxocyprinus asiaticus (assembly GCF_019703515.2). NCBI lineage: Eukaryota > Metazoa > Chordata > Actinopteri > Cypriniformes > Catostomidae > Myxocyprinus > Myxocyprinus asiaticus. The sequence continues at coordinate 33,538,026 of NC_059349.1, forward strand.
GTTTAATAAACAGTATACATAGTTGAGAAGATACGTTTGCATTCCCTTTTGTCTCAAATGTTCACACCCCTTTGAGATAAAATAATTTTCTTATTTAGTACTGCTCTTCAGAATGTACATTACAGATATTTACATATAGTATGCATATAGTAGTGTGTTGTCTTCTTGAGCATCAATGAATGTTGGCACCTTGCATGGAATAGTTGTGTACAAGTCCCTCAGTTGTCCTAAGTGTCAAAAGCTTGATTTATATATATTTATATATATATATATATATATATATATATATATTTAAATTGTTTTAAAATATTGCCTTAGCCTTTCTTACCAGACACAGAGACTACAAGAGTGCACATTGAATGAAATTCCAGATGCAGTTTATTGTGCTACTCCAATACCCATCAATAATTACCAGAAGGAAAAAAAAGTGGTACACAATACTGGACTTTTAATTATAAAGAAGTCCGAAATACACATGGGACTCTTATTTTGAGATTTCTGCACTCCCAGTTGTGAGCTCACTGACAGCTGATTCTCTGAGAAAGTGAATCTGATTCAAACTGCTAACCTGAGCTCCTGAGTTGAAACCCCAGCTGTGTCTCGTTTCAAAGGCTGCGTCCTCCGGAGGTCGCATTTGTTGGCCGCATATGTCATCGAGGCTGTCTCGTTTCAGAAAAGCGAGTAGGACACTCTGAATGCAACATTTATTCATGGGAATTTGGAGGATGCATGAGGTGTATCCTTTGTGGGCACTCATAACCCACAATTCTTTGCTTCAATGGAAATGAACATAATTTGCCTGAAAAAAAATAACGCCTATTTGCCCAAAAATATGACGTTCAAACGCAAGTAATGTTAATTCCCAAGTTGAAGTACCTCAGTAGATGGGTGCAGAGTATATAATATGTATAATTATAGTAATATAAAATTAAAATAAAGTATTATAGACTAAAAATACACCTGTAAAATCTATTTTCTTTTCTCTCCACATCATTATAACACTCCTAAAATTTACCTCATACATTCCCTTCCAAAAGGACTTTTCTCACTCAAAGCGCTCGTGCTTGTTAAAGAGTGACGTGCTGTCATAGCAACCACGATAAGTTCTGTTTCAGTTTGTCCTATAAAGGCTGTTTCGTTTAAACGAGGCTTGTTTAAAGGAGAACGCACAGTTTACTGCAGCCTTCAGCGGATGCGTCCTAGCTAGCACACAGCCTTCGAAACGAGACACAGCTCATCAGTTCTTTTCGGGTGTTTCATGAAAAAGACCCAGTTCAAAAGAGTCATTTGTTCACGAGTCTCTCGCGCTGAGTTTGTTGTTGTGTGCGGTGCAGCGAGCTCGTCAGAAACAGAATGGTTGAAAAGCAGTGCGAGAGACACCGGCACTCTAAAGATGTATTCAATAAATCACAAGATGATATCTGACGAAACCGCATATGAACGCACACAACCCGACTGTCGCCAATGGTGACTAGATTTTAAATTATTGTCGCAATCAATTATTTTTGGTCACATTTGCGACCATTTTAGTCAGTCTGGAGCCCTGGATTTGGTGAATTATCTGCTCTGACCAATTCAGGAAGTGAGTGGCTCTTAAGATCGATTCAAACTCATGTGAGTGTTGTTGACGGATTTTATTAGAATGAATCAGCTCATAAGAGCCATTCATTTACAAATCAGACTGCACTAGTCACACGTTTATTGTTCTGTCTACATTGGTGGACCAATGCTGACATTTAAGAACAGTTCATTGAACCAAACATCTGGAACGGTAAAAAAAAAAAAAGGGAACAACCGGTTCTCAATTCCTCACCCTCAAGCCATCATTCTCTCTTTCTCTGTCAGTTCACATTTCCATTTATGACAGTGATTTACGAATCTCCCGCTGTATCCATCCATCCATCCATCCACCGCTTTCACCCTCTCACGTTCCCTGTCTTTTGCTGAGTCACAGCATGTATTTTAAGAGCAGCAGTTTGGGATCTGAGTGGTGTAACGGGATTCGCTAACCAGTGGAGAGGCTCGTTGCAGTCATGTTATAAGGGGAAGATCTAAAGCAGGACAAACTATGTGGTTGAATGTGTGTGTACTCTTATTGGCATGTAGCAAAAACCAAAAAGCCCAAACTAGGACAGAGTTGAGAGGCCAGTGATTCCAATATTAGATCTGCTGTCTGTAATGTACACACTTAAGCTGCCAGATATATTAAAATATTTCTCCTGCTTTCAGTCCAATCCATGGATGGGCTATTCACTAACCAGACCATCTCCACCAGACAGCAGTTTCTGGTCAGTGCAATGCCATTGTAATGACTCATATGAAGAACAAACTGTTTCTCCCCTTCCTTTTCCTATCAGTCTTTTTATTTCATTCTTTTTAAACAATTGCATTTTCATTCTTGGCCAGCTTCCTGGAGCATATTACAGATGCCAAGGAGAGCAAGTGAACAAGAAAAAGGAATGAAGCTATGTGGAGAGAAAAGTAAAACCTTCAAAGTTTATAAATAGAGATCTTGTGTCTCCCCAAAATAAGACCCTTTCAACAATCAAGGACCTCAAGATTCCTAGACTCAGTGAAAAAATTCCCAGCTATGCCAGGTCCCAACACAAAAGGCCTTGTGCCAGCGCAGCTTAACACACGTTTAGCATAAACAGGCCTGAATTTGAAATGCAATGGCCTCCAAAAAATGATTTACTGTAGATGTAGGATTAGGATTGTTGAATGTTCTGTTTGTGCAGTGGTCAGTTAGGGCTGTCTGGACCATTTTGTTATCCAGCCGATCTCACAAAATCCAGTGGGCATGTCTGAGACTCAGTGTTCTGCTCTGTCCAGTCAGTGTGGGAGTGGTGACGCATTATTCACTGATAATTCTATTCCGTAGAAATATTATATGGAATTTAGTGCTACATTCAGTGAAAAACTGATTCATTCATTAGGGATGCACCAATATCTTGTTTGCAGTCACGTGATTCTGATGACATGCGAAATTCAGATGGAGGGCAGGAAGTGAAAAGCAGAATGGACGAGATGGAGGAAAGTCTGTACTGTACTAGTTTAGGCACTATTACGAGAGAAAGGTATAAACAGAAAATCACAACATATGTTGGACGTGATCCTTATGTTGTGAAGAGGAGCGATTTTTCAACTGAACTGAAATACTTGCCTGCCATCGAGGCGGTAGATATAAGCAACTACCTTGTCCTCCAGACATCCTTCTACTCCAGAAAACAAATGAAAGCATACAAAAGTATGGAGGCATACAATTCTTTTGTTAGTGGTTAGGTCAATGACCTCGGTACCAAGGTGCTCCACAATGGCCTGTTTTCGCCCGGGTGAGTGGCATTTCTTTTTTTGTCCTGTGGATTAACCTAGCAACAAACATGCAACGCTGCTGTGCCTTTCAATGTTAGCCTTACGGGTGTTTATGTTTTTAGGTTAACCACTCTCAAAGGTCCGCTGAAACGCCACTAAAGACATGGATCATCGCGAAACAAGACAGAGAAGTAATTGCAGCTCATTGCAATTGCATGGCAGGGTAAGTTATTTACGTTCGCCTCTATTTTGTGTAACTGTTAAGTGTTAGTGGGGTACAAACTCAAAGAAAAGAAAAACAACTGCTTTAACTTTACAATGTATGGAAACAGCTAACGTTACATAAATATTGCCACATAAGTTATATTAACTTACCTTTGACGAAGTGGTCACTGCACACACAAGCATTATCCGACTCGGCTCCTCCTGACCGCAGACGCTGGTTTACAAGCCATTTTTCCTGGCGTTTTTAAGTCAGTTATGAACAACATCTTTTGGTACATGATAAAAGCTCCTTGTGGTTTCTCGGTTTGATCGATTTGAGCAACCGTAAATGATGCAAAACATAGGCATTTTGAGTTTGTGATAGTGCTTCCTATGTAGAAAATCACTTCCTGCCCTCCATCTGCATTTCGTGCCACAGCAACTCAGTGACGTGACGTCATGTGCAAACAAGCTATATAAAATTTATAAAACCGATTTTAGCAAAACAACTGTTTTACTTGGGAATTTTTAAATATACTAAATAATTTTCCTTGAACAAGGATTGGATCTGTCAAACACGACAGGCCAAAATTTTAAAGAGAGCCACACTGAAAGATAAATTAAAGATAAAAAAGATATACAAAAATAACAAAATATGATAACATTATGATTAATATGATTAATTAATGATTAATTAGTACTGGTTAAAATTTGCATTTCTGTTTTTGCAGTTCAAAACAACAGAACTCACATTTTACATGTATGTACTGTATATGATAGATTACAAATTCATACAATGCATATGTTGGGCAATTTCATGGAAATGTCAACCACATCATGGAAAACTAAAACATTTTTAAAGGAACAAAAAACCCTTTTAAATTCTGTATTAAAGTGGCCAGGCTTGAAATTTCGATTGCGGGTGTTGCGCAATTTTAATTATTCCTGCATGTTCCACATTCATAATGCAGGGAAATCCCACACACTTTTATTCACTTTAACATGTAGCTGACAAATACTAAACTAATCCATTCAGATAAATACATCAAATTGTCTTTGAATTAAACTGTAATTGCAGAATCTGCATGAGTAAATCAGCTTGCAATCTTGTATCAATTCTCTTAGCCAGCAATCCGATGTTTGCCAATTCCTCAAAGTCTGCCACGATACGTTTTTGATTTGATTCAGGGGCTGGTGATCGATATTATGATATTATGTGCCTATTTTACACAATCAATTATATTTATTATTTTACAAATGCAACCAAAATATAATTTGAATATTTTATTAAGCTCTCAGAAAAGTGAAAATTCAGTATCCACATTGGGTCTTCCACAACAAAATAAGGTACTTCAGTTATTAAAAAAATATTACAGAAAAAAAAAAAATATAAAAAATTAAGCCACATACATGTGATCATAAATCATTTGATGACAGCTCATTGTCTTGTGGAATGAGGTAAAAACTACAATGACAATTTGTCATTTATACAACAATCAAGTCTTTCAATCCAAAATACTTGTATACCCACGACAGTTTTTTTCTTGGCTACAACCTCCACATCCAGTGAGCGGCAGTTCTGTGGATGGAAATGCCTTATTGATGAGAGAGGTCAACAGAGAATGGCCAGACTGGCTCGAACTGACTAAGTCTACAGTAACTCAGATAACCGCTCTGTACAATTGTAGTGAGAAGAATAGCATTGAATGCTATCCTGAGATGCGGGTTGGCGCTGTTTTGGCGGCACGAGGGGGACCTACACAATATTAGGTAGGTGGTTAATGTTGTGGCTGAACGGTGTATACTCATGTCTCAGAAGTCAAAGTCTGCTGGTTTTAAATAGTTTTAGATGGTTTCCATCATCATGTATCCCATAGGTAAGTGCCACTTTCACATTCGTTTATGCCAGTATTTCAGCATTAACGTGAGAACAAGAAAGATTAAAAATTTAATATGACTGGGGGCCTGGGTAGCTCAGTGGTAAAAATGCTGGCTACCACCCCTGGAGTTCGCTAGTTTGAATCCCAGGGTGTGCTGAGTGACTCCAGCCAGGTCTCCTAAGCAACCAAATTGGCCCGGTTGCTAGGGAGGGTAGAGTCACATGGGGTAACCTCCTCGTGATCGCCATACTGTGGTTCGTTCTCGGTGGGGCGCGTGGTGAGTTGAGCATGGATGCCACGGTGGATGGCGTGAAGCCTCCACACATGCTATGTCTCCGTGGCAACGCGCTCAACAAGCTACATGATAAGATGCATGGGTTGACTATCTCAGACGCGGAGGCAACTGGGATTCGTCCTCCGCCATCTGGAGTGAGGCAAATCACTACGTGACCACAAGGACTTAAAAGTACATTGGGAATTGGCCATTCCAGATTGGGAGAAAAAGGGGAATAAATTTAATATGACATGTTCTTAGGAGTGCCAACCCTTCTACATATTGTGGCAATTATTATTTCTGGATTGTGCATTTAAATTTACAGAGTTTTTACAAATTGTGTTACTAATTCATTATAAATAAACCATAGTTTTTTTTTTTCATATCAGAGTTTTCATGTTTATAACTGATATTCCAGTGGTTTTAATTTGGTAAATAATTTGCAGATAAATATCGGCAGCAGATACATTGGTGCATCGCTATCATTTGTGTTACCAGACTGGTGCAAATAAAGTTGCTAATTTCTGGTAGATGGGTTGGACATTGTACTCATTTCATGCACACTTTCTTTCTCTTACAACACTTCTCATGATACATTTTGCAGTAACTTCTACAAGATATGTACAACAGAATTCACATGTTTTTGACAGCCTGAAGGGGCGGTCACACTACACTTTATGCTCCATTTACACCCATTCAAACGCATCCGAACACGGGAGACCAGAAACTCATGCGAAGCAATTTCGTATGCTGCGTACCAAAGTTTAAGCTTGGTGAACTCTGAACTGTGAATCTGGATGACAAGAGAACAAGTGACCAATGAAAGATCGAAACATCACACACTGACAACTTGACTCAATTCAGAGGATATATATTTCAAAGCTGCGTGTTTTTATTGTTGCTGAAAAGTGAGTAGAGTATTTTTTTAAATTAATATTATATTATTTGTTGTTTTGGGAAATATTACTTACTAAAACCAGAAGCCCTCTCGTGTAACAACATACAGTATATACTGGTCCTTTGCGTTGTCTGAAAATAATTTGCATGTTCAAAGACTAGTGTGACTGCCCCTTGAGGTAACATCGATGTCTGATCTTTGCTGTTTGATACATTGTTTAAAAATTGGATTTAGCACATTTTTCAAAATGATGGCTTTGAAGATATGAGTCACGTTAGTCTGACACATGGATCGAAATGCAGATGTGTCCATTGGATATCCTGTAGATATTTGATGGATGCTTCTCTTAGGCTATTTTTACACTTGATTCGATTGTTCGGTTTGAACAGGGTTTCTTTTCCACCCACCTTACTTTGCCCTGGCAGGTCTCTTCTTACATAGTGTTATTTGGTTTGTATGTTTTAGTTATAAAACGTGAGTACCACCATGACTAGCTGCAGGTGTTTGCCACTGTAGCTAGGTAATGACTCGTTTCACTCTGTTATTTAAATATTTGTCCTTTTGGATTTACCGCCAAAATGTAACTTGCACTTGCCGTGGATGCATTGCAAGAAATGGGAAGAATATGAGACACTGGCAGAAGGCAATTTATTCAGCCACAAACAACAATGACAAATGCATTACTGCAATAATGACTGGGAGCATGCAAATTGCTTGCTCCTTTTTCCTAAACTTTGAAGTGTCCCCTGATTCACACTGGAAGTGGATAATGCTAATTTTAGCAGATTACTTTGTAAAAATTAACAAAAAAAGCAGCTCTAATTGCTGTACTTTACAGAGTCACGGTGACAGTCTTTTGACAGTGCCTCACCCATCAAAGTTTAAGGAGTGGGTATGACATGAAATGGCTTGAGGTTAGTTACTTTAAGTTGTTGTGACAGCAAACAACTGAGCCAGAACTCATTTTTTCTCCAGCTAACTCTTACAATAGTTGTTGTCCTCATTCTGGATTGCTTGTTTTGGTAGTTTTTACACTGCTTCTTACAGAGACTGGTAGGGCTGTTGCGGTGGCAATTTTTTTCTACCACTTCCTTGGTTAAGGGCCAACCACCAGCAGTGGATGGTGTTGTACGGTAGTTGGAGGGTGGGAGAGGGGATGCATGCAGATTACATGTGAATTCAAATCAAAAGGGATCATCCCTATACCCTACTCACTCTGAAGGACAGAACTCTTGATGTGGGGTCTCTGGAAGGAGCATGCCATTACTGTAAAAATTGACCCTTCACTAACAGTCTTGTGGAAGGGCCCTTCATGAAATAATTTTTTCTTTCTTTCATATTTTCAAGGGTGCAATAATGCAGTTTGGAAAATGGGCAACATGTTCAAAGTGGATCAAACCTTAAAAAGTGCATCATTGAACTTATCACATAAAATATCACAAAATACACAAAATACCATAATACAAAGCTAACAAATCGTTTGCATTGGTTGAAGTGGCTAAAAGCTTTATATTTGTCAGATGTTTAAAAAACTTTGACAGAAAACAAAAACAACATTGTCATTATATCAGTCATTACAGTATATGCTATTATTTCATGAATTTCTTTCAGGTTTTCACAAAGCCTCATGGTGATCCTAGCAGTCTTAGAAACCGGAACCAGAAAACTGTCCAGCAGCAATCAAGAACCATTATGGCAGCACCCAGTGATTTGTCTGGAAAATTGTGGATATGTCATCAATTGTGGTTTACTTCCGCAAGTTAGGATGAAATGCTTTTGAGTTGCAACCACCTTTCCGAGTGGTACATTTTACTGATGCACACTTGATTTTGGAAAATCTCCTGCACAATAATCTGTCTCTCTGATTTCAAACAGAATCTGGTCTGCACCAAAAGTTTTAGTGTGAATGCACCCCTTAGTCTTTGACGTGTGTGATTTGCAAAAGCCTTTACCATATCACAAAGGCATAGAGCGAAGTGTAAAGTTGACCAAGTTAGAACTATGACATTTCACTTTGTGCTTTGACAAGTTAAACCACTTTGTCCTGTTGACAAGTTTAAATCCGAATCTCAATTTTTTTTTATTTTATCCACCTCTATTGATAATTTCCTGTCCTTTCTCCTCTGTTGAATCAGTTAAAGAATTGAAAAGGGCAAAACAGTTGACCACAGCTCCCAAACGTAATATTCCCTATAGGCAAGAGCTGCCCACAGCCCCTGAATGTGATATTCCCTTCAAGGACTTTAACACAGAGATCAAGGGAGAGGAAGCTGTGACTGTCCAACAGGGGGTCACGGAGGTCTGAGAGACTGGAAAGATCATGGCACTCCATTTTGCACTGGGGGCATCATTGAAGGGGAAGTTCCATCTGGTCCAGCGAATAGAAGATGAGCTCAATTGCTTAAGGGCTAATTTTGTTATTTGTTGCTCAGCATGTGAGTAGCCAAGACCAAAGTGAAGAGCTGCACTCTCCCAACACCCCTGAGGGCAAGGGAGCACCTGTTTTGCTGGCAATCCATCTAGGTCTAATTTATGAAGCACAGCTGTAGCCTGGATTCAGATAGTGACTTGTGTTGACCTCTCAACTTTGTGGTATGGCTGTGTGATCAGCACTGTTCTATCACTGGATGAAAGGAGATCATTGTTTACTTTGTTTTTTCTGTCATGTCACACTTATTCCTGGTCTTACTGCATTACAACATGTCATGTCACGTGTTTCATAGGTCTTGACATTTGATTCCCCATTCAACCCCCCAATTAATTTTTAAGCTTTGCATAAATGTAAATGTCCTTTGCATCAAGTTGCGCTCCACAGGTACATATAACTTGTTTCAGTTGCTTGGTCTGAATCAAAGTATGATTCTACCTCCCTCCCATTGACCTCATTGGTTTCTTATCACATATATTTTTTTGGGTCGGCACCTTTGCTTCATCAAAATGAGTACCTCCGTGAGCACTAGTGGCAGCCGTTTACAGTTTTAGCCAGGTAACGACTTGGGAAGAGAAGACAACAGTTTCACTGTTTAGTTATGTATTTGTACCTTTGGATTTAACACCAAGACTATAAATGCACAGAACAAAACTTGGGTTTGTCTGCACTAAAGTATTTCAAAACATGCTAAGAATGCTAGGTGCTCTCCGAAGGCAGTTTATCTGGAGATGTGCTGGATTGCAGATTAGGAGCATGCAAAAATGCAAATTATACACTACTGGTCAAAAGTTTTGAAACACTTATTCTTTATTATATAATTTGTTTTCTTCATATTTTAGAACAATAGTATAGTCATCAAAACTATGGAATAACATAAATGGAACTATAGGTATTATGTTGTGACTAAACAAAATCCAAAATAAATCAAAACTGTGTTATATTTTAGCATCTTCAAAGTAGTCACCCTTTGCCCAGAATTTGCAGACATGTACTTTCAACCAACTTCTTGAGGTATCACCCTGGGATGCTTTTTAAACAGTATTGAAGGAGTTCCCATCTATGTTGGGCACTTATTGGCTGCTTTTCTTTATTATTTGGTCCAAGTCATCAATTAAAAAAAAAAAAAAAATATATATATATATATATATATATTTTTTTTTTTTTTTTTTTATTAAATTTTAGTTTTATAATGAAATAAATTAATATGGTGGCACAATTATATTTTTGTCTACAAAACTAATTTCAACATTTAAGCATACGCCTTCAGATCAAAAGATTTTTAAGATCATGAGAAGCATTTCGGTCAAGTGTTTCAAAACATTTGACCAGTAGTGTACATCGTCAATAGCAGATCACTTCTGGAATTTAGGACAGATTGCTTTCATACCAATTTTGGGATGAACCGTACCAGAGTTCACATGAATCGTACACCTTTTCTAGTGGACTCTGCTTGCGGTTCATTGGTGCACACCTGAGTTTGGAAAACCTTTTTAACACCAAACAAACAAACTGATCTCTGACATCAAACAGAATTGGGCCCACTCCAAAAGCTCTAGTGTAAAGCTAAAGTCCAGGGTCATCCTCAACTTTGCGCTATAAGCTGAAGATGTGTATCATAACCCAAAATTCACCCAGGATTTAGTTCTCCATCACGAGCTCCACAGATGTGCTTGACAATTTAACACAAAACCACTGATATAAGACCAGCTGACAGGGGAAAGGTTTAGCAACGGAAATGTGGGTAATTGAGTTTCCTTCCACTCAGAGCTGTTTATAGTGGGCTTTTTCTCTTTCATTTCTTGAAAGAAGTCTGTGTGGATTTGTGAGACATGGTGGAACAGAGATGTGATTGTATAGAAGAAGGTTTGAGCGTCCTTTCTCTGCTAAGATGAATATTAGTGTCCAGGAGCCAACACACATCAAGTCTGTTTATATAAACTCTCTGTTCTGCTTCTGTTCTCTCTCTGTTCTCTCACTAGTTTTCACACAGAGACACACAGAGTCTATTCATACAAGCCCTCACACATTCTCTCTCACACACACACACACACACACACACTATTTGATCTCTCTCACACTCATGGTGCTCACACACTTTTTTTTTAAACTTTGCTAGGACTCTAGATATGTGTCTGCTGCATCAGGGAAAGAAAGACTGTAAAGGTGTGTGCGCAAGTTTATTAGTGAGTGTGTGGCTTTAGTGGCCTGCACGTGGATTAGGTTTCATGAGTGAAAGGTCAGCAGCCGGCTGCAGCACCTATAGCTCAGCTGCAGTGATATGTCAGCAGCATTCTGTCAGATCAGGCCATCCCTCTCCACACCAGTGCCAGCCTGCCCTACCCAGAACACCATAGACCCGCTCACTGGGAAAAAGCATGTTTAAATATTTGCTTAGGAAACACATAAGCTTATTGTCAATATCTAACTGAGACATTGTGAATGGGCCGCCATTATATAATTAGCATTTTTCTTTATCAGTCTTAATCATTCAATGAATTTAGGAGTATATTAAACATTTACATGAGCAATTGTGTTTTGTTAAAGATCAGCCAGTTGAAACTATTACAATAGCTTGTGTTGCAGTTATTTTTGTTTTTCATTGTTTGCCACAGCAGAAAATTTTGCTGTTTGTGCGTCACAATATTTTGATCACTAGTTTGACTTTAAAATACTAAAGGCCAAAGTACACTTGGGCTATGTTCAGACTATCAGTCCAAATCCAGATTGGAACCTGACCATATTTAGCAAGTCTGAACAGCAAAAAAATCACAAAATAAGATTTTAACAAATCTGTTTCAAGCTACATTCATATGTGGTTTGAAATCCTTTTCAAATCTTGTTTCTGGAAGTCTGTTTCAGTCTGATTGCTTTGATCAGATCTCAAGTGGCTTATTGCTGTATGTCTCTTTTTCACAATACGTAAAGACACATTATACATCACACATTGTTGCAGGTAACATGCTGGCAGTGGTGGCATAAATAAGCTAGTGTAGGTCTAGCTGAAAATATAATTAGTGGAATCTTCCTGCACGCATTCCTGTACAGCCACATCTTTTCATCAAAGGTGGCTACCACAAGAGTCCAGCAATCACTGCCTGTCTGTCTGGACCACACACTGCTTTGAACTATGATACCGGCAGAGACGGCAGAATGAAATAAAGCAGTGCATGTCAGCCTCCTCCATCTCTGCTGCTGCCTCAGAAGGCTTAGTCAAGCACTGCAGCTACACATTGCCATGTTATAAGCTAAAATCTCTATTCCATTCGTCTTCTGATATGCCAGAAGACGAAGATAGCCATGGGACACACAAATCGGATCTGATCAGTTGTGATTCACAGTATGGACAGTCAATCATGAAGATTGGATTCCGATAGGATACACAAAAAAATCTAATTTGGATTGACAGTCTTAAAATAGTCTTTGTTTTTTCACATGCCACAAAATTCATCATAAGCACATTATGCATGTGTTGTAGGGTTGTGTCGATATAATCAAATATCACAATATTTTTCTCATGATATTGTATCAATACTTCCATAGATCCATGTATCGATATTTATATAAAACTATTTGTGTATTCTTTTCATGTAAACACATGACAGAGTTGGCACACTATTACTTCCAAATCAATTTAATACGCTCACCAAGAGACAAACACTTGATGTTTCAAGCTACATGCTCTTCATCAGACATCAGTATATAATTTAAATACATCCAAATTAATTGGAATTGAAATTGGAATTGGTTTGTAATCAAATCAAATAATGATATCGTGTTGTATCGCAATATATCGAATTGTGAAGTGTATTGCAATACGTATCGTGAGATGCCAGGTGATACCAGTCCCTACTGTATTGTATGCATGCAGCTCACTTTTCTAGACAGGCCCCATAAGTGTGCGTTGTCTGGACAAGCGTCTTGAGTTGACTGTACTAAAGTGTTTCACTAAGCAATCGTAGAGCACATGCGTTGAACTTGTCTGTACAAGCTTGCGGTCAAGAGAGTAAACTTTGAAATGCTAGAGCACTCAACTGTGCGCGACACCTAGTGGCATGTGGAAAAAAATGAAGTATACCCTAGCCTTTAGTTTTAGGAATGCACTGATGTAGAAATTTTTCGATGATTGCTGATACTAGGGGTGGGAGAAAAAAAACATTTCGGCGATGTATCGCATTTCTTTCTCCAACGATTCTGAATCGATTTTTAAAAATCTCAAAAAGGCATGCTTTTGACTGTTATTGCACTGATTTTTGCAGAATGCCAAGGCCAGTTATGGTCTTAAGTCAGTGTATACATGCATGATGGACAAAGATGAGCTACAGTCACACTGTAGAATCGCACTGGAAAGCTGAGGAGAAGCTGACATTCGCACGCTCAATAAAATGTCATATGTTTTAGCACTACCCCACCCCCCTACCCCACATGTGAGCCATGTCCCGGGTATATAGACAAGCACATTCTCTTTATGATGTCACTGCTCACCCAGTTTCCTAGACCTGCAGCCAGTAAACCAATGTTTGAAGCTGTGAATTTTACCCTGTTGTCTCCCTACTATCCAGCAAACCACCTTTTAAATATGTTTTCTTGGGACTGAGGCCATAGATCTGATAGCAAAGTTGTTTTTTGTGCATTGTTGCTGTTGGCGATTTGTATCCAATAGCTAGAGGTGCCGCTCTGCTTAGAGAGTTTAGCAGAGTATACACAGACAGGAAGAGGTCAGATTCATCTCCATTATAGACAGCCGAGTCAGCTGAGCGCAGAGAGAGGTGCTTGAAGAGGGAGGGGCGGAGAGAGAGACAGGAAGGGTGGTCCCATTGAAGGGGGCTGATCTTTTTCCGATATGGGCTTGTGAAGGTTCATTGAGTTCAGACTGAGTCATTACACTGTAGCTCTCTCGGTCTATAGAACTGCCTACCCTCTAGCGCAAAGGAAATATTCTATAGAATGTTTGCGTAGGTTTCTTTTGGGGAATTTGTTGCTAGCAAAAGTGAACCAGGTTTACTGTGCTTAGTTAGTGGGAAACACTTGTATGCAAATAAGACAATTACATTTTTTGCAGTGTCTTTAGGGTCATTCTTGCTAAGGGCTAAATAATGGGATATTCATTTCCGGGCTTTCTAACTGCTATGGTTTAAATTTTTCACAGCATCTTAAAGCAAATATACGATTTAATTTCAATACAGACTCGTCTCAGCTTTTTTGTGTTGCCAGATTTGCGGTTAGACCTCCTGCCAAATCTTGTGCTTCATGAGTATCAGTTGTAGTTTTAAAATGAATATCATTTGCTTTTCCCTAGACCAGGGGTCAGGAACCTATGGCTTTTGAAGAACAGATGCGCATCTGATTTTATGTGTGTGCATAGTGACACTATTGATCTTAGCGGTTAAGAGCATTTTCTATGTGCGATTTTACAAATGGTTGTTATTTTTTTTATGTGCACCCAGGGTGTGAAACAGCACCCGCCACCTGCAAAATGCGACGAGGCTCAATCCAGTTCGCAAGCTCATCATCCAAATGCAGGTATTTCATGCGCGAGTAATTTTGCTCAACTACCCGCAACAGGTGGGTGACCTGTAAGACGTCTCGGAGTGGCACATGACAAGAAATGCTGTTAGTCACAAAGACACATGCTTGAAGAAACTTAATTTTATCATATAAGAACAGACAAAAGAAAAGCCGTCATTGCTTGTGTCAGATTCACTGTTTGTTCAGAGGCGTGCAGCGGGACCCTGTCTCGCGGAATGCGCATGTAAAGAGTTATCACTACTTTTTCTCTGTTTCATTTGTCTGAAACTGTTTACAAGAACAATGTCATCTATGAGAATGCTGCAAATGATCTCTGATCATCTCAGGTGGTTTCATCACAGAGCAGTTTGCGGTTAATATGCATTCTGAATGCAACAATGCAGGTTTAGTAACATATACACTACCAGTCAAAAGTTTTGAAACACTCATTCTTTATTATAATTTTTTACTTCCACATTTTAGAATAATAGTAAAGTCATCAAAACTATGGAATAACATAAATGGAACTATGGGAATTATGTTGTGACTAAACAAAATCCAAATTAAATCATAACTGTGTTATATTTTAGCATCTTCAAAGTAGTCACCCTTTGCCTAGAATCTGCAGACATGTACTCTTGACATTTTCTCAACCAGCTTCTTGAGGTATCACCCTGGGATGCTTTTTAAACAGTATTGAAGGAGTTCCCATCTATGTTGGGCACTTATTGGCTGCTTTTCTTTATTATTTGGTCCAAGTCATCAATTTAATTTTGTTTTTATTTTTTTATTACATTTTAGTTTTTGAAAGTGCAATTTGAATTTAGAAATGTCTTAAGTTTTTCATGTTTCAATAAATTAAAATTTTAAAGCAAAATCAATAAAGCGAAAATATTCACTGACCCTCTGCAGGGGGGTTGACAATATAATCGAAAATCAAGGCAGTTATCGTTAAAATATTTTTTTACATATCTCACAGCCCAAGAGGGAAGTGAACTTTTTGTTAAATTGTTAAATGAAGTAATTTTATGGAGACCCGCACAAACACGTGTACTCAATTCCATATTGCAACATGTTACCTATTAATTTTTGCATATTTGTTTGTGTTTGAATAGTCTATGGGCAATATAAACATTTTATTTTATTGAAAAACTTTGTTTTTGAAAATAGTAAATTATTCATTTGTGGTATGGCTCTTTCGAACAGATGCATTAACCAAAAATTTAAAAATTTGCTCCTTAGTGAAAAAAGGTTCCCGACCCCTGCCCTAGATGTTCCCAGAATGCCTGGAAATACTAGCATTCAAGTTTCTGCATGTCTTATCATAGTTTGAATTGTTTGAACCATGCTTTGGCCGTTAACATTTGCATTGCAAATTACCTCTTTACTGACATCTCTTGATGTCTAGTGGGTTTTTTTTTTTTTCATATCAACCGTTTCAAGTGTATTGGTTTATCAACAAGTTTGTGGTTTACTTTTAGTAAGGGGCAAACCCATGACCGTTTCAGACAGTATTTCAAGAAAAATACACCATAGATGGCCCTGAAGATGGAATGGATGTGTTGTTTTGTGCAATGATTGATCTGTCATCCAGTTCTTTCTCACGCATCACATTCATTACATCAGAGATTGATTCTTTGACATAATCTGAATTTTTAATGTGCTACATGTAGTAATGTGAACCCCTCTTTCAAAAAAGATTTTGCATGCTAATGACAGACAAGTTTGACCAGGCTCATGACATAATTTCTTTGGAAGGGAAAATATTGACTTGAGACTATAGCAGAGTTCGGAATGGCGCACTATCACACTACTCTCACTATTTCTGCCATAGACATAAACTCACTGAGCACTTTATTAGAAACACCTGTACACCTACTTATTCATGTGATTATCTAATCAGCCAATCATGTGGCTGCAGTGCATAAAATCATGCAGATACGGATTAGGAGCTTCAGTTAATGTTCACATCAACCATCAGAATGGGGAAAATATGTGATCTCAGTGATTTTGACCGTGGCATGATTGTTGGTGCCAGACGGGCTGGTTTGAGTATTTCTGTAACTGCTGATCTCCTGGTATTTTCATACACAAATGTCTCTAAAGTTTACTCCGAATGGTGCCAAAAACAAAAAACATCTAGTGAGTGGCAGTTCTGCGGAACACACCTTGTTGATGAGAAAGGTCAACAGAGAATGGCCAGACTGGTTCGAGCTGACAGAAAGGCTACGGTAACTCAGATAACCGCTCTATAAATTATTGTGAGCAGAATAGCATCTCAGAATGCACAAAACGTCGAACCTTGAGGCAGATGGACTACCACCATAGAAGATCACGTCAGGCACTTTATTAGGACCTTGTGTTCCTAATAAAGTGCTCAGTGTGTGTATATGACAGAAGTAGTAAGAGCCATTTTCTTCATCCACAGTATAGGTGATTTCTGGTTTTACTAACCTTGACACCACAATGTTGGCAAAATATAAGACACACACACACAGCTTATGGCTTATTAATTAAATAAGCTGGCCGAAATCCACAGTCTTCTATCACCACCGCTTGATCACCTGTCTGGCGTCGATAGTGAGTGTATTGTTTTCATAATTCTTCCATAACAGTGTATCATATTCATATTTTTTCCTGAACCAAGAGGACTTCTCATTCTGACTCATGTGTCCTCAGTGCAGTTGGCATCATGTATATCTACTTATTCATTTGTTTTGGCTAGTTAACACTTCCTTTTTTTATCGTATACAAACTTCCCTTTGTCTGATGTGATGAGACTGGAAAAGAACACATAGCAGTTATGTTGAAATATAAACATGGATTGTGCACGCCTTTCATATGTAAATCCATATAAAACAGGACATTTTCTTCTAGTTGAAAGAATTATTATTTTATTTTATTTTATTTTATTTTATTTTTTTTCATGATGGTGACAGGGACTTATGTGTGGAATAAAAGAAAATGTGTATCTCCAGCAGTAAGCCTGTGGGAGTCTTATTGTCTCTGTGGGATTGTAGCAGTATGGAGTCTGTAGAAGTTTAGCTGTTGGGCTGTGCACATGTGAGACTTTCAATGGAGCCTTGTCTATAAGATGAAATCCATGCTACAAACAAGCGAATGAGCCACTTTTGTAGGGGTTGTAGAAT
Organism: Myxocyprinus asiaticus; assembly: GCF_019703515.2. Taxonomy (NCBI): domain Eukaryota; kingdom Metazoa; phylum Chordata; class Actinopteri; order Cypriniformes; family Catostomidae; genus Myxocyprinus; species Myxocyprinus asiaticus. The sequence continues at coordinate 33,555,679 of NC_059349.1, forward strand.
TTGAGATGACTGATGCATGTCTTAAGCATCTAAGTCCCATCAGATCTTATGATGTTTTACACTCCCCTTAAAAGTGATGAATCTGCACTTTATATTTTAGCGCATATATCAAGACAGTCTCTCACATCGTCTCCATAGAAACAGCCTGCAGTAGGTGATGGAATCAAATAATTGACGGCAATATAAGGAACTTGAAATATATTTGAATATCTGAGTGTTTTATAATGGGAACATCCTCATTTCATATACAGTCTTCCTTTTAGGCTCTCGTCTCGCTTCTGCTGTGATTAAACATTTTATTTATGAAATACGGGAGAACCACAGTTAAAATATTTAAAATATTAATAGACTGTGACCCATCATTCGGTTTGTCTTAAGGCTTCCTCATTTTTGTGGTCACAGTGGACTGACTGCATGGAAAGCTATGCATGCAGTGTAAGGTAGGTACTGTATGTGATCAGGGGCGGACTGGCCATAGGGAGAACCGGGACTATTCGTAGTGGGCCGGCCGCAAAACGGGACCGAACGGGCCATGATAAGCTGAAACGGGCCGCCGCGTTATGCAGAACAGGCTGCGACAGGCTGAAGAGGGCTGCAAAACGGTACCGCGATATTCCATGGGGACCGCGATATGCAGAAAAGGACAGCGAAACCTACAACTTTTGGGCCAGTTTCTATGTAAAATCCAGGGCCAAATTCTGTTCCCAGTCCACTCCTGTATGTGATATTTCATGTGGTTGGAGACACTTGATCTGGTTTGCTGGTCACTAACAACAACCCGACCAACCTTGATTCTAGAGTAAATTCTAGATTAATTGTAGACTTCTCGGGGATTTTATGTTGGTGAGAAGGAAAACTGAATGGTTGGAAATTCAATATCTTGCACAGGCAGCAGAAATTTTCTATCTATGTCTGTTGATAGGCAAATGTGTGTAGCATCTCTCAAATGTTCTCATCCGTTTGACACATTGGGGGATTTTGGCTTTCATTTGGTTCCTTTTTCTGGCTTCAGCGCCTTCAAAAGCAGCAGCAAACCTTTTAAAAATGTGTCTCAGAACCTCAAAGTGGAGACGTCAGTGGTTTCAGAGGTTATGCAAGAATGCAAGCATGCATATGTAATGGAAAGCAAGCAAAATTTCTTCTGTGGGTTCCTGTGAGGCTGATGATTACAGGATCATGTTGCTCCAATAGAGGTTTATAACTGATCTCTCTTTACTAAATTTATTGGTGATTTGGATTATTATGACGGCTTTGTAGTAGTGTTGTCACAGTACTTTAATAATCACTTGAAGTACGATACCAGCAAAAGGATCACAATACCAATAATGAATAGAACATATAGTTCTGTCTTAATTTCACACAGCATTTCAATGTGTTCCGGTTAAACCCTCGAGTTTCACAGAAAATAAAGAAAGATGATGCGTTCCTATAGCTATTCCATCTGCTCTATATTTTTATATTTTCATTGGTCTGTGTACACTAGGGCTGTGTTGATACAATCAATTATTTATCTATTGTGATACTTTATCTTAAGATATTGTATCAATACTTCAGATCCATATATCAATATTTATATTGATATCAATATTTATATTCAACTATTCATGAATTCACATTATGTCCAGCATTTCAGTAAAGTAGAAGCCAGTTGTCTAAATAAGTGCAAACTTTGAAAGCGGTGTTCCTTAATGCAGTCAGAGGTGCGGACATGCTCTCTCACGCGTTGGGCACAAGGGTATATGCAATTTCAAGACATCATATTTTTTAATGGAATACATGGACTTTAAAAAAAAAAAAGCTAAAATGTGACTAAAATGAAGAACTAATAATAAAATAGAATTTGTAAAAGTAATATTTCCATAATTTTCAAAGTTAGAAGGTCCCCTGTATAATTTCAGCATTAGCTGAAAGAGAATTTCTTTTATACTGTAAGCAAAATGGCCATTTGAACTGAAATATACCCAAATGAATTGGAATTGAAAGCTTTTAAATCTGAATCGAATTGTGATATATCGAATCGTGAAATATGCATTGTGATGTATCGCGATACATCTAATTGTGACATGTGTATCACAATCCGTGTCGTATCGTGAGGTGGCCAGTGATGCGCTGCCCTAGTGTACACATGTATCAGTAGGAGGTCTTTTGCCAATGCGTCTTGATCTTATCAACATGTCATACCACAAGCAATGTGTTTTTAAAACGTTTTTAAATGTAAAAGTTACATTTCAAAAAGCGTGTCTCTCCATTCCTGTGTTCTGTTGCACTAAGTCTACTGTCCAGAGTGAATGACCCCTATTGCAGCACTGGACTCATACAGCCATTAGCTATAGATTACCTTTATGGCACCGTTATACCTTGCAACACTACTCTGTAATAAAAAAATAAAAAAATGTGTGACCATATGCAAACCTTAGATTTGCAGGGCTGGATGTGCTTTCAATAAGTTACAAGCAGGAGATAAAGCACAGTAAAAGTGTACTACTACAACAATAATTTGTGCTGTTGAATTGTGGGTCAAAGGGTTCTAGGGGTCCTACAATCTCGTAATATAACAATTCAGTATCATATGAACAACACATTAGTTAAATTTTTTTTTTTTTTGATTTTCTCCCCAATTTGGAATTCCCAATGTGCTCTAAGTACTCATGGTGGCATAGTGACTCGCCTCAATCCAGGTGGCGGAGGACAAATCTCAGTTGCCTCCGCGTCTGAGACCATCAATCTGCGCATCTTATCACATGGCTTGTTGAGCGCGTTACCGCGGAGATGTAGCGTGTGTGGAGGCCCACGCTGTTCTCCACGGCATCCACGCACAACTCACCACACGCCCCACCGAGAGCGAGAACCACACATTATAGCGACCACAAGGAGGTTACCCTCTACCCTCCCTAGCAACCGGGCCAATTTGGTTGCTTGGGAGACCTGGCTGGAGTCACTCAGCACGCCCTGAATTCGAACTCGCGACTCCAGGGGTGGTAGTCAACGTCAATACTCGCTGAGCCCCCCACATTAGTTACATTTGAGTGAACTACTGTATTTGCTAAAGCAGGCATCTTTAAAATGGCCAATCTATGATGTGTGATTGATTCAAAGTCTTCTCATGTTTTGTGGTTTGTAAGTAAGGTTTTTTGTTGTTTGTCTACACTCGAGTGACCATATTGGAGAGGTGTGTATTACTCACTCCTTCCTGAGAATAAGTGGGCCCCCCCCCCCCAAAAAAATGGTCCGCAGCCAAGTTTGTAATACACACCCCTGCATCATTTCAATACAGCAGCCACAGTAATTTCCAACCACATGTGCAACTCTCACCACAGGGACTAAGACACCTGATCTCCGCTCTCTCAACGGAAAGAGAAACCAGACCTTACTACCAGACGAAAATAGTTTGAAACAAAAAAACACAGACAATCATTCATGAGTTTTTTTGTTGTTGTTGTTGTTTTTTTGTCATAGAGAAAGCTCTCATGTTGATGAACTTTTGAGGACAGACGGATTTCCAACATCAGCCCACCTATTCTTTTTTATTATTTTTTTAATCTTTTGTTTTGTTTTTGCATTAGGTGTAAAATATTGAACTAGGACTTCACCTAAATTCATTAAGCTCCCACATTATAGTGTGCCCATTCTAAGAGTTCTTTGGATTTTGCCTATTTATTCATGTTTTGGACATTGTAACTTATTCTGTGGCTTTCACAAAGCAGTCTTAACTCTGTGTACTTACTAAGCACAAAGCGATAAAGTGAAAAGTGATAAAAGCTAGCTCTTCAATCTGAATGTTGAGTGTTTTTTTTCCTCACCAACCACAATGATCAACAGGACAGTTTTTTGTCAGTCGTGCTTTTTATTTTCTGTGCAATTGTAGTTTATATTTTTGTGGCATTGTTTGCTATGCTATGCACTCTTTGGATGTGGATGAGAGGCTACAAAAGTACAATAATACATTTCCTTTTGGAAGCGTTTGATTGCTTTCCAGTTCTGATGTTGCTGAGTTTTCTTTTGCCTATATATTTACCGAATCATTGGCATTGTGCGATCATACATTCACTGAATCATATTCATATTGTTTCATAGTACAGAATCAGTCCCTGTCTCTCACTGTGGAGTGAAAGGAGACCGCAAATAGAGTGGAAATAATTGTGAGCAAGGTGCTGCTTTCAGGGTTTTATTTTTGATCAGATGACTCTGATTCAACTCTGTGGTAATCAGCTGCTTTGCAGCCCTTTATTTGGAATCTGATCTTGATTGCAGCTGATGGAGATGGGACGTCATGTGAGTGCTGTGTGCTAATGTGTGTGATGTGTGGCTGCAGCGCTCCTTCAACACGTCATCACTGGACACTGGCTGTGAAGTCTCAGCCAGTCCCAAAATGGAATTAGAGCAGAGGAGCACTCTGCTGGATCAGCCAACACTGGACATGACACAGCAGGTGGCCTTACCAACATAGCATTCAAACCTTCCCCTGCCACACGTGAAAGTGCTGCAATGCTGTTGCCTTCTGCTTGGATCAGGTCATCCGGACTTAATAGTGACAAGCTCCATCTGTCTCTGGTGTCCTTGTATAGCTCTTAAAGTTATGAGTGTGCCTGCAGAAGTTTTCACAGAATGCCTGACGTTCTCAAGTTCTGCCGTTCCACTGCCCATTGCATGTTAATTTATGTTTAGGCTAATTTAGACTAACAGACCTAGATAGTGCAATTGTACTCTAGCTCGGCTTTGTCCAGCATGTATACCACTTAATTGGACCACAACTGGTCTCTGAGTTTTGCACATGCATGTTCAAAAAGACATGTGACATGCAAGTAAAAATCTGGGTTACAGTGAAGCAAATACAACGGAATGGGGCCAAACCGTAAACGTTAAAATAATCACTGTTTCAAAAGTGTAGCAACAAGAATAGGGCTGAAACAATAGACATTATCAACAACTTTGATAATTTTTGTCGACACATTCTTTGGTAATTGAATAGTGGTTTGATCTCATTTAACATAACATGAGATCATATGAAACTCATGCTAATGATTTAGTGTGAGAGCGCTGCAGAGGAACACTGCAGCTCAAGTGGCTGATAGAGGCAGCAGAGAGAAAGAAGATGCAGCTCACAGTCCAGACACACTCCAAACTTTCCAGTTTAAAGGGTTCACCTTTAAAACATATATTTTTTTTTTGTCATTAACAATTTTTTATTGATTCCAAACTTAAATGAACACAAAGAACGCATGGAAACATGGAATCAACTTTTATCAATATATGCCCACCACCCTCTCCTCCCCGTCAGCCCTCCAGGAAGGCCAAATAAGTGCCCCACTTCCTGCCATAATCACCTAAACTGCCCAGCCGTCTATGTGACAACTCCTCAAAAGCCGCCCCTCTGCCCAACTCAGTGCACCACTCATGAAATGAGGGCGCACCCGGCGACTTCCATCCCCTAAGTATCACCTGCCTGCCAATCATTATGCAGGTAAGGATCCAGTTTTTTATATGTTTATTTATTATAATAATACCCGCCCCATCACCCAAAATACAAAGTCTGGGGGAGAATAAAATCTGAGTGCCCAAGACCTCACAGATAAAACTTTTAACCCCTGAGCAAAATTCTTGAATCTTAGTACAGGACCAAAAAACATGGGCTATGTCCCCATCCTCCAACTGGCATCGCCAGCAAGTAGGTGTGTCTTTAAGGCCAAGCCTATACAATCTAGAGGGAGTCCAATAAAAATGATGCAGAATCTTAAATTGAATGAGGCGTACCCTTGCATACCTAGACATAGACTTGACATTTTTTTAAATCCTACCCCATTCTCCATCTTCCAGTACTAAATTCAAGTCTCTCTCCCATAACTTAAGAGATGTTAAAACCCCATCCCCTAGACTCTGAATTAGCCAGGAATAGTACGCTGAAGCTTCATGACCTTTTTTAAAAGCAGCAAGCACCATCTCAAGAGTGTCTGCCGCTTGAGGGGTCTGCGTACTGCACCCAAAGGTGGTACAGAGTAAATGGTGCATCTGTAAGTACCTGAAGAATTGAGATATGGGAATCCGAAACCGCTGTATAATATTTTCAAAGGATCTCAATGCTCCATTTTCATACAGGTCACCCAGCGTAGTATCACCCTTCCCAATCCATTCTGTCCAGCAGAATGGGGACTTGTTAATGCACAATTTAGGGTTTAACCAAATACTTGCAGCAACGTTCAGATAAATGTTCGAACTGAACACACGAGAAACTTTTGTCCACACTAAATGCATGTGTGAGATAACGGGATGTGTCTTTACATCTCTGGGCAGCTTGGTAGAAAAACTTTGCAATGGCAAGATAGGGGCAAGGACCTCCTGTTCAATAAAGAGCCAGGGAGGAGCTCTCTCAGGTGGAAGCAACCAATGTGTCAAATGTCTGAGGCCAAAAGCATAATAGTAAAACAAAATCTTGGTGAGACCTAACTCACCTTTGTCAATTGGCCTGTGTAACTTGTTAAAATGCATCCAAGGACATTTACCATTCCAAATAAAGGATTTAGCTATACTGTCAAATTGTTTAAAATAAAAGCGGGGAACTTCAATTGGGAGAGACTGTAGTAGGTAGTTGAATTTTGGAAGCCCACCTGCTCACATCACTCGAAAACCTTTTTATTAAGGGGTCAAAATTAACTCTAACTAAATCACACAAATGTGCTGGGAATAAAATGCCCAAATACTTAATGCCCTATTTGGGCCACTGGAAGGCACTTGGCTGGAAAGCTGTTACTGGGCAGTACGCTGTCAGAGACAAAGCTTCGGATTTAGACCAACTTACTCTGTATCCTGAGAACTTAGAAAAGGAATTAATAATTATGTGGAGGCAAGGCATAGATCTTGTGGGGTCAGAGACGAATAATAAAATATAATCTGTGTAAAGCAAAAGCTTATGCGCCATACCTCCCACCACCACCCCTGGAAAATTGTCCTCCTTTCTTATCGCGGCTACTAATGGTTCCAGGGCAAGGCAGAACAATAATGGGGAAAGAGGGCAGCCCTGCTGGGTGCCCCTATCCAGAATAAAATAATCTGTAATTAATCCATTTGCTTGCACCACCACAACCAGGTGTCTATAAAGTAACTTAATCCATCCAAAAAAAGTGGAATTCAGGATTTTGCAAAAGGGATAAATTAAAGCACCAACTATATGATTTCTTTTTCTCCATATGTGGCAACACCTCTAAACTCACCAGGGTGTGATCTGAGACTAAGATGTTTCCAATTGAGCAATCCACAAAAGATGAAATGAGGGACTTGTGTGTGTGTGTGTGTGTGTGTGTGTGTGTGTGTGATATATATATATATATATATATATATATATATATATATATATATATATATATATATATATAACTATTCTAGAATAAATCTTATGGACTGATAAAAAAAGCTATAGTCCCTACCAGATGGGTTTAAAAGTATCTAAATATCTGTAAGACCAAGATTTGTACACATCCTGTGAAGGGACAGTGTTGCTCTAGGGGGCTTACACACTTTTGCTTCACTATGATCAAGGACTGAACCAATCAACAGATTAAAGTCTCCTTCCAATATTATATCATGAGGGGTGCCAGCGGCTTGTATCATCCCTTCAAGATCTATAAAAAAAAGCCCTGATCATCAGCATTAGGTGCGTAAATATTAGACAAAATCAACCTTTGCCCCTGAATAAAACAATAATGACTTCCTAATTTATCTTTAATCTGTTTGAGACATTTGAATTGTAGATGTTTACTTATCAATGTAATGACTCCCCTGCTTTTACTTGAGCCAGCACTAAAGAAAACATGTCCACCCCATATCTTGCCAAATTTTTCAGCTTCCTGCAGGGAAAGATGCATTTCTTGAAGAAACACTATATCATATTTCTTACGTTTAAGAAAATAAATAAACTTCCTTCTTTTTATGGGGTGCCCCAACCCATTCACATTCCATGTGGAGAGAGACAATCCACTTATATTAACATCTGACCTTTTGACATATTAGAAACAAATAGATTGTGTGTCAAAAATTACATTATAAAGACCACATTCCAGCATTAGAGCAACAAACAAACCCCGAAATTCCCCCAAAACAAAAAACGGCAAAGCCGAAAAAATGGCATCCATCCCTCTAAACTCAAACAGTCCGACTTTGCAGTTGGATTGCTCAAGTCCAGTGCTTCTATACAGATTTTGTGAGAAAGAATTACACAACAGAAAATAAACTATAAAACAAACTCCAGCCAATAGGAGGGATAAACACAAAGACATGTAAATTCCTCTACATAACTGTTCCGAAGGTGTGTTCCTCCACAAAACAAACTCCAGCCACTAGGTGGAACCAGCACAAAAAATAAAAAAGCGCTTAGTTCTTCGGACAGTCAAGTGAATGTTCAGTGAGTCAGGCTCACTTGGCTGTTACATGAGTACAAAAAAAAATGCCCCAATCACTCCAATATTTTGCAAGAAATATTCCACAGAACAAACTCCAACCAGTCGGAGGCATAAGAACAAAGAACGTGCAGATTCAACCACAACTGTCCCGAAGGAGTGCTATTCCACAAAACATACTCTGGCCGCTAGGCAGAACCAGCACAAAAAGAAACAAAGTCAGTGCCCAGCTTCCTCGAATAGTCAAGTAAATGTTCAGTGAGTCAGGCCCACTCGGCTGCATCACACATTTACTTACTCCATTGACTTTATGAAGGATAATGCTTGCTGCGGGGATGTAAATGTTTTGCGGCCACCCTTAGTATCTGTTCTCAGTTTGGCCAGAAACATCAGTGCAAAAGCGACCTTCCTTTGATGTAAGAGTTTCTTGCATTCCTTGAATCGATCCCGTTTCTCTCGTCGAATTTGCAAAGTCTGGGAACAAGAAAATGTTGTGGTTCTTCCAAGAAAGCCTTCCTTTACACCTCGCATCGTGTAACACAAGATTTTATCAGATGATCTCAGAAATTTGGCCAGAATTGATCGGGGCCTGTCTCCCTCAGTGGATCTCTGTGCCGGAACTCTGTGAGCTCACTCGATTTCCAGCTTATGGCCTGTTATGTCGAGCAGACTCGGGAAGAGCTCATCTAGGAATTTCACCATATCTCAGCCTTCTTCGTTCTCAGGAATTCCAACAATTCAGACGTTGTTTCGCCAGCTACGATTCTCAAGGTCTTCCGATTTTTCCAAAACGCATTCCAAGTCTGCCTTGGTCGCTAGCAGGTTAGCAGCTAATTCCCTCTCCGATGACTCCAGATAATCGATCTGTTTCTTGACATCCCCGATTCTTGTAACCAACTCCGAGAATTTCGTCTCCATGGAAGTGATCGAACGACGTTTTACAGCAAGATCCTCCAAGTCTGCGACCACCTTCGTCAGCATCACAGACATACTCGCCAGTTGACGCTGAATTTCTCCCGTCGCACTGTCCAAACTGAGTCCCTGGTCTGCGGCTCTGTCTGGGGTATCAGCTTGAGCACGTAAGTGTCTTTTAATGTCTCCAGAGCCCGAGGATTTTGAATTCTTTGACATATTGTCTTCATAGAACAGTTATAGATCAGGGTGTATAGAATCTCACCGGTTTATGACCTAAAACATATTAAAAACTAGCAAAGTGTGCAGAGCTCGCCGTTCACACATTCAACCCTCACATGGCACCATGCGACCTCCAGATGGGCTGGTTTGAGTATTTCTGTAACTGCTGATCTCCTGGGATTTTCATGCACAACACCGTCTAGAATTTACTCCGAATGGTGCCAAAAACAAAAAACATCTAGTGAGGGGCAGTTCTGTGGATGGAAATGCCTTGTTGATGAGAGAGGTCAACAGAGAATGGCCAGAATGGTTCGAACTGACAAAGTCTACGGTAACTCGATAACCGCTCTGTACAATTGTAGTGAGAAGAATATCATCTCAGAATGCTATTCTGGCAGCACGAGGGGGAGCTACACAATATTAGGCAGGGGGTTTTAATGTTGTGGCTGATTGGTGTAGTTGTCTACATATTAAGTTAGGATAGGACAAAGTATTTTAACATAGAGAAGATTTTTGCATGTTGTTTTTATTAAATCATTCATTTAGAGACTATATGGAATATTTGTACTTATAAAAATTGTAAAAAGCTTTCATACTGCAGGAGGATTTATCTGAATTACAAAAAATGTTAATTAGAAATGGTGAAAAGAAATAGTAAACTGTCACAGTACCTAAATATAAATGTTCCGCTATATATTGATATGTTTTAACCTAAATCTTGATATAAAAAAAGTTAATGGACACATTATTTACCAACTACAAAAATGCTTTCAGCTTCCAATAAGAGTGTAGTACTCTCCATTGTGTTTAACACATTTTACATTGAATCCATGCTTCTAAATCCATTTCACATAATTCAATAGATTTCCCCCCCTGTAATCAGTGCTGAAAATGTGTAAAAGGTGCAGATTTCATGTGGGACCAGTTATGAGCATTTGAAAATAAGTTAAAAGGAAGGCATGTCTCACCTATGTTGGCCTAAGTGGTGTGAGGTATTTATTATCAATGAACACAAAGTGTACATTATCAGTGAGAGTGATCTTAGTGTGTGTGATTACAGCTTTAATCTGAGATTGTGTAAAATTGTTACAAGGAAACATAAGGGAGTGTCTGAGGCCAGTCCAGGTGAGCATGGTCTCATGTGTCTCTAAGTACTGGTTTATTGACTTTCCATTGACCCAATGAAAAATATAGACACTAACAGTCTATTGTACTTTTCATTGTGACTTCTCTTAATTGGTCTGGAGCCATTTATCCAAGATCAGCAGGATTTAGAGGTATTATCCCTGTCAAACAGTCTTTGTTTCCTTTTTTTGTTTTTCTTGTGTGGATAAGCACCTTTGTACACATGAGGTCATTCAGTTACACTAAACTAAAAGATGGTTAGTCAAAGCAAACAAGGCATCTGTTTACAATACATACAGTAAGTGTATTCGTCCCATTATCTTTCCACAAATCTATTACAACTGTAGACATATGCTTGTCCAGTCATCATTTTGCATTTATTTACATTTATTCCTTTGGCAGATGCTTTTATCCAAAGCAACTTACAAAAGAGGAAAACTTAAGCGGATCATTTTAAGGAGACAGTGGAATGAAAAGTGCCATATTACAAGGTTTCACTAGCATCAGAATAGTAGCATTCAAAACAGATTAAAGTTCAACAAGATTTTTTTTTTTTATTTTTTTTTATTTTTTATTTTTTTTATGACTGGTTAAGTGCTCATGGAAAAGATGTGTTTTTAGCCGTTTTTTTTGAAGACAGAAAGTGAGTCAGCTTTACATATTGAGTTGTGAAGGTCATTCCACCAATGTGGTATGATGAAGCCGAAAGTCTGGGAAAGTGTTTTGGTGCCTCTTTGTGTTGGTACAACAATGTGACGTTCCTTAGCCTACTGCAGACTTCTAGTGGGCGTGTAGCTCTGCAGAAATGATTTTAGGTATGCTGGAGCAGACCCAGTGACTGTTCCGTATGCCAGCATCAGAGCCTTGAATTTGATACATCAACCGGCAGCCAGTGAAGAGAGAAAAGAAGTGGTGTAACATGTGCTCTCGTTGGTTCATTGAAGACCAGACGTGCTGCTGCATTCTGGATCATTTACAGGGGTCTAATTGCACATGCAGGGAGGCCTGCAATTAGAGCATTACAGTAGTCCAGTCTAGTTATGACAAGTGACTGAACAAGAAGTTGTGTGGCATGTTCAGAGAGGAAGGGTCTTCCTGATATTGTAGAGTGTAAATCTACATGATCTTTCGGTCTTTGAGATGTGGTCTGTGAAATTTAGTTTGTTATCGATGGTTACCCCTGGATTTCTGACCGTTTTGGAAGGCGTTACTGTAGTTGCACCCAGCTGCATCCAGCCACCTTGGAACAGCTGCATGGTGGTGATGTGTTCAACAGCAGGGTTGGCTGGAAAGACAAGGAGTTCGGTCTTGGCTGGGTTAAGTTGCAGGTGGTGTTCCTTCATCCAGGCTGAGGTGTCTGCCAGGCAGGCAGATATTCGAGCAGTCACTGTGGTGTCGCTGGGCTGGAAAGACAAGTAGAGTTGCGTGTCATCAGCGTAGCAGTGGTAAGAGAACCCATGTGCCAGAATGATGGGTCCCAGTGATGTTGTGTATATTGAGAAGGGAAGTGGCCCAAGCACTGAACACTGAGGTACCCCAGTAAGTAGCTGATGTGGCTTGGACACCTCACCTCTCCAGGCTACCTTGAAGGACCTACCTGAGAGATAGGAATTAAACCAGTCAAGCACAGTTCCTGTAATGCCCAGCGAAGAGAGGGTGGAGAGTAAGATCTGATGGTTGACTGTGTCAAAGGTTGCAGAAAGGTCCAGCTTTTTTTTTCAGCTTTTGCCTGTCTCAGTGACTCAGTGACAGACAGCAGGGCAGTCTCAGTGGAGTGTCCACGTTTGAAGCCTGACTGATTGTCATCCAGCAGCTTGTTCTGTGAGAGAACGGCCCTTTCAAGTGTTTTTGCCATGAATGGGATGAGAGAGACTAGTCTGTAGTGTTCTACTTGTGCGGGGTTAAGTGCGGGTTTCTTCAGCAGCGGGGTTTCTCGAGCCTGCTTAAATGTAGTGGGAAAAGTGCCTGTAAGTAGAGATGTGTTAATTATGTGTGAGAGTTCACTTACTCTCCATTGTGCCATGGAATCTATCTTCTAGAGATGGTATCATACCTGTTGTTGGTATAAGGCTGACAGATATTTCTGTTTAAACAGTGAATGAGTAGTGTAGAGCAGTGTTGATTCTGTTCAGTTTTCTTTAGGGACGTCAGGATATTTTACTATCAATGGATGTTTAGATGATGTCCTCCAGGGTTTCTGACAGATGACTAAAAAGTAGTTGTTGTTTTTTGTGGTATGTAGGACCAGTTTTTCCCTACTAGAAGAAACTGGTCCTGCATTCCTACTAGGTCTTTTCTGATCTTTGTGTCTCTAGTGGGCATTACAGAAGCCTCAGAGCAGCTTGAAGGTCTTTCTAACTGCTGGAAAGTTGAATAAATATTTTTTTGAGTGGTTTCTAGGAGCAGTTGCTCTCTACCATAGCAGGTCTTTCCAGATCTATGTGTCTTTTAGTGGGCATCACTGAAGCCTTGGAATAGGTGGAAGGTCTTCCTCATCGATCTGACTCAATCCTCCCCAGCTTCTCTCATCACCACCAGCAACCTCTTCTGTTCTTTACATGAGATTTTACCACAGTGCTAGACTCCACAAAGAGTTCACCTCAATCCTAAACTATTCTTAATCCGTTCCTAGATTCTTCCAAGAATACTTGCTGTTTCACATTTTTGCGCTCTTTATTCTTTTGTATGATTCTGAAAAGATAGATGCTCATTCTGTACAGCTAGCACCTTATTCTACGTGTCTTACGTTCTCATCCTCTGCCTTATGTTCTTAATTTTTTAATGGGCTTTTCACACTTAATTGTTAACACAAAGCCATTCTAAACCCTGGGTAAACATTATCCTGGGTTATCTTTTTTTCATCTTTCATACTTATTTTTTCCCTGCACTAGTAGGCTAATTAATCCTGGGTATTCAAATTGCAAGATTTCGGGGGGCCTGGGTATCTCAGTGAGTATTGACGCTGACTACCAACCCTTGAGTCGTGAGTTCGAATCCAGGGTGTGCTGAGTGACTCCAGCCAAGTCTCCTAAGCAACCAAATTGGCCCAGTTGCTAGGGAGGGTAAAGTCACATGGAGTAACCTCCTCGTGGTCGCGATTATTGGTTCTTGCTCTCAATGGGGCGCGTGGTAAGTTGTGCACGGATCGCGGAGAGTAGCATGAGCCTCCACTTGCTGAGAGTCTCCGCGGTGTCATGCACAACGGGCCACATGATAAGATGCATGGATTGACCATCTCAGAAGCAGAGGCAACTGAGACTTGTCCTCCGCCACCTGGATTGAGATGAGTAACCGTGCCACCGCCACATTCAGTCATTGAGAACCAGGGCTTTCGTGCTATGTTGCGCATTTTGGAGCCAAGATACAATGTCCCATCTCGAAGATATTTTACTGACACAGTGCCTTCTGTATTATTTAGCCTTGACATCAATATGCTGTAAACAGATCTGGAAGTAAACCCAGAGTCTTAAGTAGGTTCACTGTACTGCCCTCCACAGAGTGTATCAATGCAGCCATTTACAAAAAGTGACTCAACATTTTGACGCTCCTCTCTGCAGATGTTCATTTAGTGCCCAAGATCTTTTTTGTATGAAAGCTGTTTTTGATTGTGGTATACAGCTAAATGTTTTGTTTGTTTTTTTGTTTTTGTCTGAGGGATTCTATGCTCAGGATTTTGTTTGAAGTGAGAAGTCTTGGACTCTTTATTATTTATATGTGAATATGTTTATGTTGTTAGTTATTTAGAATATGCTGAAGTCCACAAGCATTATTTTTGTATGAGCACTGCTGGTATAGAATTCTATATTTTTGTATGAAAGCTGTTTGTGATTTTGGTACAGTTTTGTTTTTTTTTTTTTTTTCTTTTTTTTCTGAAGGATTATATTGCTCATTGCACATAACAGGAGGATGTTATTTAGAAGTCTGTTATTTTATATGTTAGTGATTCAGAATATGCTGAAGTCTGTATTCATTTACTACAAGTATGCTGCTACAGGCACACTTTTTTTTCCTGTTGGTTCTTTGCAATGCTGGGACATAAGCTGGCAAATGTAACCTTCCAGTTGACTTGCCACATCGCTTCCATTTGTTTTATTAATAAAAGATATTGGAAGTAAATTAATTATAGATCATTACAAATACTTTGCTTTAAAAGTACCAAGTAGTCATACAGTGAGAAAAAAGAAATCCTGTATAGAAAAAAAAGATGCATCAAGATGCATCGGTAATTGTTTTATCATCACATCGCAGCCCTCTGAATCATAATCGAATTGTGAGGCACCTAGAGATTCCCACCCCTAGTGGTCGACCGATAAATTGGCCAATGGCGATAAATCTGATGATATTTTGACTTTTTTAAATTATTGCATCGGGTGATACATTTTCCCATTTGGCCGATTTATTTATTTTATTATTTATTTCTTGAGGGCGCCGAAAATCACCTGCTTGCATGTGAAGCGACAGAGACATGTAAACGACCAGTTGTTATGTGCCATCGTGTTACTACAATAATAGACCGGTGTGCAACACAGCGTCATTTAAACGATCCGCATATCAGAGCCACAGCAGACGCGTTTGAGCTCATAATGTTAAAGTGCTCGCCTGTATCATTCTCCCTCTCCCTCCTCAACAGTTACCTGTAAATTTAACTGTCTTGCCTATTGATAAAAATGCAAATATCAATAAAACTAATATCATATTTACCATCTGCAAATATGCGCTTATCTCATTTAAACAGATGTAATAAACCAACCTCTCACAGCTTCAGCAGATCCAGCATCCTGTGGAGCGCTCGTAAATCTTCCTCTGAAGCACGTGTTCTAACAGTCTATCCTCAACAGTTCCCTGTAACTTTTCTATGATAAAAGGCAAATATCAATAAAACTTGTATTTTATACCATTTGCAAATATGCAGATACCTCATTTAAACTGATGTAATTCACGAACCTCATGAAAATCCAGTGTTTTCTTCTGTCGAGTGCTCATCTAATATCTTCCTCTGAAGTGCATTTTCCGTCAGCCAGAATCAAAAACTTCAGGATCAAGATCAAAAGTTTCTCTTATTCACAAATCATGACAGTCACTCCGTGACAATCCAAGTAGGTGATCCAGGCTGTTTAAACTGTCAGGAGATTGAGGCTCGCGCTGGATCCGCATGAGCACGCGAGTGCAACATCAAGGCTGCGTCCAAAACAAGGAAAATGCCCTCCGGAGGCTGTATACGGAGGTACGATGAAAAGAAGGTGCTTTTCAAACTGTTCGGAGACCAGTTTCCTTGAGAGTTCCATTCATTCAAAACAGATGTCAGTTAAGCCATTAACTGATTAGGCAGCAATGTTGCAAGTCAGCTGCCTACGTTTTCGAATGCAGCCCAAAGTAAAAGCGCTTCACGTGCACTATAAGTAAATGTCTTCTTCACTATGCACTGTATGTTCAGTTGGTTTGATTCGATATTTTTTGAGTAAATGCAATTGCTAACATCCATGTTTGCTGGACTACTGTGTGTACTGTTATTTCCTTTTACCTAATATATTAACAATTTTTCATGTGTGAATAAATTACTCAAATTTAATGGCTAAACAGAAATCTGAAGAAACTGCTATCTATTATTTAAAATACAATATTATTTTTTAGTTTTGTGTGAAATTTTGTAAATATAGTGCTTAATAAGAGTTTATTATAATATTTTTTTTAGCAATTTTATGTTTGTTATTTACTATATTAAATTGTGTGATATATCAGCATTTTATCGGCCTATCGGCCACCTTGCTCTCTGGATATCGGCATCGGCCATTAAAAAAACCATATCGGTCGACCACTACTTTAAACCCTGGGTTAACGTTCTTATTTGCAAATAATCAGAATCATTGATTGGATGAACACACAGTGAAATACAGAGATACAGAGCAAAATCTCTGTATCAAGATTTTATAACCCAGGGTTAAAAGTGGTGCTAACCCTCTCTCAGCGTTGCTTTACCCAGGATAAAAAGTTTCCTTAAACAGGGGTTTAAAAAGGAGTTAACTTGGGAACCATTTTATTTTTTTTAAATTCGGGAACAAATAATTTTCATGAGTTTCGGTTCCATTAACTGTTCTCGAATGTGCATTCTTCCACTGATGCCGATGCAACACCGAGCTAAAATACTGACAGTGTTTCCTTTGAGACCATGTTGCAGCACTGCAACACCGCTACTAAATCAGCAATGTAAAATACACAACCAGTGTGGTTCAATTCCTTAACATTTTTTTAAAACATACAGCAATTCCTCCTGAATAAATGACTCCAATAATCTGGTTCTTTGTAGTGAATCAAAAACTTACTGAGCTACAAGTCATTCATTTTATCTTGTCCGATTCCGAATGAACCAAGAATTATGACTGTGTCGTGTACTTACGGCTTGTGAGACTTAAATCAGAGTAATTACTGGATGGTTGTTCTTATCACAATATACAGATACACATACACACTATGAGTTTTGTTTTTATTAGTGGTATTTTATTCAAATAAATTAATAAAATATTTAAATGTAAAGTCTGTATTACCCTATTTGATTAAATTCTGATTCAAAAGCTTTTGATTCCGATTAGATTCATATGGGTATATTTCAGTTATAATGTCCCTTTTGCTTACATATGAAATAAATTCTCTCCTAGCTAATGCTGTTAATTATACTAGGGACTAGGGTTGCTCTGATAAAAAAAAAATAATGTTTTATGAAATTACACAGAAAATTACGTTATTAGAAGAACTGCATAGTCTTACAGATACAAATTATGTGTTTTCCATTGTAATTTTTCTGGATTCCATGTTAAATTATTTAATTTAATGTTATGATCAAATGGTGTTTAATCAAATCGATACATACAGTTTTAATAAAATAAAATATAATTATATCTATTTTTTTTACAAAAAAAATTCAATTTTATTTTTGGTAAAATAAAATGCTGCAAACAGAGCATCACAGTATTAATGAAAATATTAATGAAACAAAATCTGATTACCTGTGGCACAAGGCTGCTTGCGTTTGTGATATTGCTTACAGATAATAATAATAATAATAATAATAATAAAAATAATACAACCATTTAATGTTACATAATTGTTATTATGAGTATTATTGCTTTTTGCTTATTATTGCTTTTGAATATTACATTTTTATACAGTAGTTATATTTTCTGTCTTCAATTTCACACATCCATTTGAATAGAGCTTTCATGTTATTGGGACCTTTATTTTGACAGACCATTGAGTTCTTCCTGTTTCCGACGGGTTAGTTATATCAAGCTTTCCATTAATGCTGGGATATTCCCTTCGCGATCTCCAAGCTGCACCCGAGGAGTTCATTTTAGTGTTAATAGCCATTTATACTATAAACACACTGCATGAAAATTAAGCACCAGCAGTGTGTGTTGAGTTTGTGTTAGTGTGTGCGCATGCGTGTGCCCGTGTGTGCGCATGCGTGTGCCCGTGGGAATCATATGACAGAGCAGAGCGGCACCTCTAGTTCATTCTGTAGCATGCTGCGAATGTGACTGTATGTTTAATTAAATTACATCCTTCTGCTGTTTAATGATCACACTTGGCCATATCCAGAGGTTTTTTATTTTATTTTCAAATTGTCATTGATTTCATGTCAAATTTGTCACATTTCATATCATTTTGCTAATGACAGCATTCTGTAATATGGTACCGGAATTAGCAACAAGATGATATCGTACCTTTCTAAATTTTTTGGTATTGCGATACTTCGTTAGTACTGGTAAACTGCACAACCCTACAAGGGATCTTCTAACTAGGTGCATTACAAAAATATTAATTTAACACATTTTATTTGTTTTTCATAGTTTTTGTCACATTTTGGCTTTTTAAAAATGAACAAAGCCATGTATTCAGTCAATAAATAAGATATTATATTTCATATACTATTTTTTGTTACATCTTTATTGTTTAAATTCATAATTAGTACTATTTTTAAGTATTTACATTGATTTGTTGAACGTGTCTCTTTAACAAAAACTGCATTTCTGTAAAGAGCGTCTGTAAATGAACGCATGCTAATGCGTATATGATTTTATCTCATCCATACCATGCATGATTATACAGTGCTGTGAAAAGGTATTTGCTGATTTCTTCTGTTTTGTGTATGTCTCATACTCAATTGTTTGTCTCAATTGTAAACCATTATCTTCAAATGGAGAAAACTTGGCACAGTAGTGAACCTTCCCAGAAGTTCCTCCAAAATTCCTCCAAGAGCACAGTGACGACTCATCCAGGAAGTCACAAAAAAGCCAAGAACAACATCCAAGGAACTGCAGGTCTCTCTCACATCAATAAAGGTCACTGTTTATGACTCCACTATCAGTAAGACACTGGCCAAAAATGGCATCCATGGAAGAGTGGTGAGGCGAAAACCACTGCTAACCCAGAAGAACATTATGGCTTGTCTGAATTTTGCCAAAACACACCTTGATGATCCTCAAACCTTTTGGGAGAATGTTCTGTGGACTGATGAGTCGCAAGTGGAAATGTTGGGAAATCAGGGGTCCCGTTACATCTTGTGTAAATCAAACACAGAATTAAAAAAAACAAAAAACATCATACCTACGATCAAGCATGGTGGTGGAAGTGTGATGGTTTGAGGATGCTTTGCTGCTTCAGGGCCAGGGTGACTTGCAATAATTGAAGAAAATATGAATTCTGCTCTCTACCAGAAAATCTTAAAGGAGAATGTCCGGTCATCAGTCCATGAGTTGAAGCTTAAGCGTCAAGTCATTTTTAGTTGTATTGCGCTTTTCACAACACACATCATTTCAAAGCAGCTTTACAGAAAATTATGCTTAAACATAAACAGTTAACATCAGCGCAACTGTATTATTCAGTAAGACAATGGTCTAAAGCATATGAGTAAGTCCACATCTGAATAGCTCAAAAGAAGCAAAATTAATGTTTTGGAGTGGTCTAGTCAAAGTCCTGACTTGAACCCAATTGAGATGCTGTGGCAATACCTTAAATGGGCAGTTCATGCTTGAAACCCCTCCAATGTGACTGAACTAAAGCAGTTCTGCAAAGAAGAGTGGGCCAGAATTCCACCACAGCATTGTGAAAGACTGATCTCCAGTTATCGAAAGCGTTTGGTTGCAGTTGTTGCTGCTAAAGATGGCACAACCAGCTATTTAGTTTAAGGGGGCAGTTAGTTTTTCACATGGGTGATATAGGTGTTGGATAACTTTTTTGCTTCAATAAAAAATATATATATTTGAAAACTGTATTTTGTGTTTACTCGGGTTGCCTTTGTTTCATGTTATATCTCGTTTGAAGATCTAAAACAAATTAGTAAGAAAAATACACAAAAACAGAAGAAATCAGGAAGGGGGCAAATACTTTTTTCACATGACTAATTAAATGTAAATTTTAGTTTTTGTTTTTCATCAACAACTGACTGTAGAAAACAGAAAGGGTATTAAAAGAGAGATTATGAAATGACAAAGGCTTGGATGTCATCTTTGGACACATTAAACGGAACAACTTACAATCTCAACATGCAGTGAAAGGATCTCGCTTCCGAATATTCCACCACTATGCTACACAATTAATTCACTGGTGAGTGAAATCTAAACATTTACCAGCACGCGGCCAAATAGAAATATTTGTGCAAAATTTGGTTGCATATGCGAGCGATTTCCTTTAATTGTAGTGGAGGGCTGGGCATAGAGTAAAAGATCGATCTTGGGATTTAAAAATCAATATAGAGATCATTCAAATGAAGATCGCGATGCATTGGAAAATCAGTATTTTTACAAACCTTTAGTTTAAACATCATTTGTAAGAATCTGTTCTGTTAAAATATGAAAATATCTAATTTGGTTACAGTCTGCTGATGGCATTTACTCCCATTAGAATTACATTCTTCTAAATATTTCTTCCTCATAAGTACTTAAATAATCTTTAATGGAACCTTTAAGGAAACAAAATCTTTGAGAGGAATCTGAATCGTAACCAGAATTCTTAGCCTAAATTCCTTACGATTCCTATCCCTAATGTTAACCCTGGGATAAGTGCTAAACACATATTTTATTCTGTTCCTGAGGTGCACAGTTTTCTTCTCATTTGTGTTGCGCTTGCGGGACAGGGGAATTAAATATCCTTCCAGCCCTGTCGCTCTGAGGGGCCTCTGAGCGTTTGTTTCCCCCGCCTGTGCGCACAGCTGCGGCAGTAAAACCTCCTCTGTCAGCAGCTGATATTGATCTGTGTTTGCTGTGCAGCATCTGCATAATCAGTATGCATGTCTGTATTCTAAGGGTAAGCAAGTTCTCTTGTTCATACAAGGCAGAACTTTCCCTCTGGTTTTACCTCGCCCACATAGGCTTGGCCTGGCACACTTCCAAAGCTACACAGGCCACCTTGGAGTTGGTTTGGAATCCAGGTGCCTAAAATTGTTCTGTAGAATGCATAATTCACAATAATTGTTTATGTTTGACTTAAATTCTGTTTGGGCTCACTTAATTTTAAGTTTTAGGGTGGAATGACTCACTTTTTTACATCGCACTTAAGTGTTTCTAAGTGTGCACTGTACTCTGTCTTACTACAGGGCCTGAAATTCATTTCTGAAAATGGGCGGGAATACCCCCCTTACACGGCTTATAAGGGGGAATTTACACATTTTGTGGGGGTGTCATGGTAACACTGAAACATCCGAAATTTTACAACGAACTCACTTAAATCTCATGGGGGGCTACTTTTCTCAATTCCTGTATAGAGCAGATGGAACCTGGGTCAGAAATAAACTTTTCCAGTTTAGGGAAATGTATGATTTCCAGGGGCATTTTTTTTTACCTTTACAGGGGCAGTTTTTTCTATCCTAACCTTATAAAATGACCGTGTCATCCTTTTATGTCATAATTTAAGCAATTAATTCAATTTGAAAAATGGCATGTTACAATAATTACAAAATTGGATGATCTGTGCATTGCATATATGCTTTGTTACTGATTTATTTATTTATTTATTTATTTATTCTCATTCACTTATTTCCAAATATTTTGGCAGTTAAATTAACATAGCCTACATAACTAATGCATCGACATGGAGCAGGAGATGACAGCATTTCTCCAGATTTGGAATGAGGAGCTTAAAGGGATAGTTCACCCAAAAATGAAAATTCTCTCATCATTTACTCACCCTCATTGCCATCCCCGATGTTTATGGCTTTCTTTCTTCTGCAGAACACAAATTAAGATTTTTAGAAGAATATCACAGCTCTGTAGTGATCAGACCTTTGTAGATCCAAAAATCAAATAACGGAAACATAAAAGTAATCCATATGACTCCAATCTTCAGTATATCTTCAGAAGCAATATAATATGTGTCTTTCACTTTTACATCTCAAAGCCACATGTGGTGCCTGTTTAGTTTCACTTTCACATCTGGAAGTGAAAGTGGAGGTTTAGAGTAAAAAATTACTTAAATATTGATCTGTTTCCCACCTACACCTATTATATTGCTTCTGAAGATTTGGATTAAACCACTGGAGTCATATAGATTACTTTTATGTATGATTTTTGGAGCTACAAAGGTCTGATCACCATTCACTTGCACTGTATGGACCTACAGAGCTGAGATATTTTTCTAAAAATCTTCTTTTGTGGTTAATGTAAAATTATTATTGTATCATAAATAATGTTTTATTTAACATCAAGGCTATATATACAGATAATATTTTTGGTTTGTATTATTAACTACATTGTAGCATTTGGTTACATTCAACTTTGTGTTCTCTCGGACCTGATTAACTTGATAAATATACAGTATAACATCCATCCTTCCAACACTTTTGGCTTCTAGCTGGTGAAGAGGCTTTTCAAACAGACAGATACCTGAGATGAGCCGATGGCAGGGAAGTAGCACAGGGAGCGACACTGTTACTCACCAGGACAGTATAACTGTAATAAATGGTCCGAACGGACACGTAATTTCACGCGAGCAGGACACTGAACTGCTGCGGAGCGTGAAAAGTGGAGTGCCCGAGCATCCGCCACTTACTCTGCAACATCTGCACAATATGCCGCCCGAAACACAAAGTTCAGCTAAAAATTTCAATGAAGATCGCAGTGTGTGTATTTGAACTAAGTCTATATCAGATGTTATTAATAAAACAACAGGAACAGCAACTCTTTGCGGGTGCATTTTGTTTGCCACCATATTTTGAATTTCGGGGGCATTTTTGCCCAGAGCCCCTGTTAATTTCTGACCTTGGATGGAACACTAAGAATAGAGATGAGAGATGTAACAGGTGTTTAAGTGTCTCTCTTCACCATGCAGCTGGTTCACAAAGACTGTTTGCTATTTCTGCCTTTCTTGTCAGATGTGCTGCATTATGACTAATGATGGAGTGGCAAAATATGAAAGGTATAAAAACTATAGATCACTCCAACGTCATGCACTTGCAGTGTTAACAGTGTTAAGCTTTGTTAATTATGAACAGGAGCATTAGTTTTATCATGACGCTCGCTAACGGAGATGCAGTATAAGGCCATTTTAATGTCGAATTAACAGGTTGAGAAAAGTTTATACATCTGTAACATCTTAAGTTCAGTAACTATGTGACAAAGCGTTCCCTCACTGAGCGCGCTTACACTTATGACACTGCTAACAGCTGCACGTGAGAGAGAGGGAGAGATGGAACAGATTTACTCTTCTGGAATTATAGTTTGATAGAAAAACAAGTTTATTGATTTGATTTGTTCATCTGTATCTATTGGTTTAATGATTTGCATCTGCACTGTAAAGTGAATAAAAGTGTGCGGGAATTTGGAGCTTGCGGGAATGATTACAATTGTGCGCAGTACCTGCAATCCCACGCCGAATTTCAGGCCCTGTACTTGGGTACTGAATGCAGCATTCACACAAGATCTTTAAAAAGCTTGAAGTGCTGGAATTTGAGACTCGAATGTTTAAGTACCTCAAACACCTCTTTGTGATTAGGGATGTAACGGTTTCAAGGTTTCACACTATACCTCGGATTTAAAACGGACGGTTATCATACCGTTGAAATCTTCTCATTGACGGTATTGCATAAATATTAAGACAGATTTTTTCAGAACTTTCCTAAAATCCAAATCAGTTTAAATAAGACAGAATCAGCTACAATTACACATCATCATATAAACTTGGTGAGATAAAATAAGTCTTTTAAATTGCGCCTTCTTCATGTTACATTCGACTGTCACTCAGTTTTAAAGGTGACATGCAGGTGTCACGAGCACATCAGAAGTGCAGCACGAGCGCATCATACAGACATCATCATGGCAACTGTTTGTTCATTTTCCTAAGTGCAGTACAATAGTAGGCCAACAATGTGTTTGATACTACTAATAATATGTTTTATTTGTAAAACATACTGCAGTACTAAATAGGGTTTACAAAGTGCATGGCTTTTGGTGTGCAGGAAATTGACCTTGACAATATGCGTGCAGGAAATTTACATTGAAACTGTGTCAGAAAATAGACAGTATTGGACGAAATGCCATTTAATAAACTGCAACTGAATAATATATTTTCAGTAGGTATTGTTTAGAATTAAACTAAATCATAAATGCAACAAATTACTGAATGCATATACAAGTGTTAACCTGGGAAATAATCATTGCAAATTATTACAATTAAATTTCATAAATCATAAAACGACGACAAAATCTTTTTTTAGTTATAATCATCTGACTACTGTACATGATGCAATTATTTTTGTTAAAAAAAAATAAAAAAGTTATTATTGTTTTAAGAGAGTGTCCTGATGTTCAAGATCAAAAATTAAAGGATTAAAGTTGAAGAAATCCAAAATAAAGTTCAAGAATTGGTTATAACTGAAATATTTCTCTGTGTGTTTATCAGACATATTTTATAACCAAATATTAAACTGCTAAAAATATTATCAATGCAGCACAATACTGTGATACTGTAATACCGTGGTAATTTTTGACAGTTATCATACTGTAAAAATGTCATACTGTTACACCCCTATTTGTGATATAAGTTCTTAAAGCCATTGAGTAAAAATCTATTTGGTATGTTTGTCTTCATAAACACCTACAGCAAATCTGACATTTGAAGAAACTGTGCAGCAAAGTATTGATTTTGGCATGAACTAGTTTCCATAGCTCAACTGGTAAAACATGGCACTTTCAGTGCCAAGGTTATGTATTCGATTCCCATAGAACACACAACCAGCCTAATGTGACTTGAATGCAATGTACAGTTGCAGCTAAAAATATTGGCACCTTTGGTAAATTTGAGCAAAGAAGGCTGTGAAAAAAAAAAAAAAATCTGCATTGTTTATCCTTTTGATCTTTCATTAAAAAAAATCTACCATTTAATTGAAGTAAAACAATTGAAACGGGAAATATCTCATTATTAAATATTTTTCTTCAAAACGCGTTGGCCATACTTATTGGCACCCTTTTATTCAATAGTTTTTGCAACCTCCCTTTGCCAAGATAACAGCTCATGAGTCTTCTCTTATAATACCTAATGAGGTTGGAGAACACCTGGCAAGTAATCTGAGACCATTCCTCCATACAGAATTTCTACAGATCCTTCAAATTCAGTTCACCCCACAAATTTTCTATGGGGTTCAGGTTGGGGACTGGGATGGCCATGGCAGAACCTTGATTTTGTGATCAGTGAACCATTTTTGTGTTGATTTTGATGTTTGTTTTGGATCATTGTCCTGCTGGAAGATCCAACCAGGGCCCATTGTAAGCTTTCTGGTGGAGGCAGCCAGGTTTTGATTTTTTATCTGTTGGTATTTAATAGAGTCCGTGATGCCATGTGCCCGAACAAGATGTCCATGACCTCTGGCAGAAAAACAGCCCCACAACATTAAAGATCCAGCACCACATTTAACTGTGGTCATTGGGTACTTCTTTATCTCTGTGTTCAAAAAACCCATCTCTGGTGTTTGCTGCCAGAAAGCTCTTTTTTGTGTGTCATCTGACTAGAACCCAGTCTCATTTGAAGTTCCAGTAGTGTCTGGCAAATTAAAGACACTCGAGTTTGTTGTTGGATGAGAGCAAAGGCTTTTTTTCTTGAAACCCTCCCAAACAACTTGTGGTGATCTAGGTGATGTCTGATATTTTTTTTAGACTTTCTGACCCCAAGACCCAACTAATTTATCCAATTCTCCAGCTGTGATCCTTGGAGATTCTTTGGCCACTTGAACCATCCTCCTCACTGTGTGTGGAGACAATATAGACACACGTCCTTTTCCAGGCCGATTCTTAAGATCTCCAGTTGATTGGAACTTGTTAATTATTGTCCTGATGGCGGAAATGGGCATTTTCAATGCTTTGGCTATTTTCTAAAAGCCACTTCCCATTTTGTGAAGCTCAACAACCTTTTGCCGCACATCAGATCTATATTCTTTAGTCTGACCCAATGTGATTGATGATTAAGGGAATTTGGCCTGAGTTACACCTCATATTTTTACCCTTGTGAAACAGGAAGTCATGGCTGAACAATTTCATGTTCCTAGTCACCCAGGTGTTCTAAACAAATTAAAATATGAATGGGAATATACTTCATATATACTGTATTTTACTCATAAGAATTTCTAGAGGTGCAAATAATTGTGGCCAATGTATTTTGGAGAAAAATATTTTTTTAATACTGAGATATTTTCCCTGTTTCAATTGTTTTACTTCAATTAAAGGTTAGATTGTTTGCATGTTTTGAATGAAGGATCAAAAGGATAAACAATGCAGATTTTTTTTTTCACAGCCTTTTTTGCTCATATTTACAAAGTGTGCCAATATTTTTGGCCACCACTGTAAATTGCTTTGAATGAAAGCATCTGCCAAATGCAAAAATGTATATGTACTAGTAAACACTATAACTATCTGTCATGGCAACCCTATTTTAGTTATGAAGCTACATTCACACTGCATGGAGGAAGTGGCTTACATGTTACCATAAGGGGCATTTCAGCCAACAATGGGCTCTCTCCAAGTATGACATTTTATTTTTGTTATGCACACTTTCAGAAAATCTGACAGTGGCATATGTACACAGACAGGTATGGATAACTTAAAAACAAATGTGATCAAAGCAAATGGATCCAACACGCTCTCATAGCAAAATCGTAAGTATTCGTATGACTTTTCTAAATTTGGCTAATTCGTAGTATATCGTACGACCACACTCGTATGAATTCGTACGACTTTCGATGTGGCATCGCTGGGCATCATTTCCATCTAATACACAACAATTACTTGCTTCTGTCACACACAAGAGCTTCCTATTATGTTTACACACACTACTGATCGATTGGAAACAATTGGAAATTGTAGTAGTAATTGAAGTAGAGCAAATGTAGCCAGTATAGAATGAGATGGGTCACTGGTATACTTATGAATGGGAGAAATCATAACACTGAATATGGTGGCTCTAGGCATTGAAGTCCTGCCTTACAGTTAAAAGAGTAAATCACCTTTTTCATCGCCTGTCAGTATTCATTGAGTACACGCATTAGCTTAGCCAGTCTTAAAAGTAGTGTTCTTTTAGTGTGATCTGAGCTCAGGAAGCTTAATTTATGATACGACTGTTGTCAGATTTTACTGCTGATTTGAAAATTGTTATTTGCTCATAATCTTGACCAGCCGTCTCTGAGATTTCTGTCTTTCCCCATTCAAGTAGATAGTAGCTGTACTTAGAAAATAGCACCCCACTGCCCAGAGGTGTAATGAACATGGATGCTGAGTGACCCGAGTTGCCTTAAAGAGACATTGATGTAACTCTTATTAGGGCTGGGCGATATATATAGAATTTTAACGATATAATCGAGATAATTTTGCTGACGATGTAAAATTGACCAGTATCGTCAATATCGCAATGATTTTAATTTGCTTTAATTCGGCCATTAAGTTTCATAAAGAGTGCATCAGTAGACTAATTTCTTGATCCTTCAGGGCTGCACAGTTAAACAAAATAGCATCAAAATTGCAAGTTGGTCATATGTGATTATTAATCCACAAAAGGCTGTGATTTAAGGACAGATAAACGGTTTGTGTGTGATTCAGAACAAACTGGTGACACGCTGATCTGTGTGCACGCGCATGACGGCACTCTCAGGTCAGTTCACGTGCATTGTGAAATCAAAGTAATGCAGGTTCAAGCACTCGTACAATTCCAAACATTGGTAACCACTACAAGTTATTATACAAATCTACAAATATGGCACTATTTAACAGAAAAGGAGGAGATTACAGCGTTTCGTGAAATGCATAACATTGTAAATTGTCAAATACACATAGATCTTTTTCACAGAATGTGATGACGCATTTCCGCCTTATTTAGCAGCGTAAATCTAGCAAACTTTTTTTTATATGATCTTTTTTTTATATATATATTGAGTGTAAGTTTACAACATTATTCTTTGTGTTATATTACCCTGGATTCAGTTTAAAAAAATGAATTGCCACAGCTGCGAGGGGGTTTCTATTACTGCTGCTAAGAGTGACAGTAAATTTGGCATCTTCTCCCATCTGACTGTCTTAATCCACCGCTATTTATTTTTTTATTTTCTTATGGAAAGTCATTCAAATGTAATAGTGGATTTTTTCTTTTGGTCTTGGAGCAAATGGGTAAGTGAAAATAATATTTGCTGTGATCTCCCATTCACTCCCATTCACCGCTGTCGAAGTTTACCCGGCAAATGTTTACTTCCACGTTCCAAAACCCGGAGTGTGAAAAAGGTCTGTTCTGTGTCGAAATAAAAGCCCCCAGGTAAAGAGCAAGTAAACAGGACAGAAATATATTACTTCTGTATAATGCAAATCTAATAATCAGAATAATAGATAATTCAGCATTATATTATAATAATTAACCTGATGTGTCCCACAGTTATAATTTAGTATTAGGCAATGTTCAACTGGGGTTTCAAAAATAATTCAGTGAAATAGCTTTGCACAGTAAAAACATTTGAAGGTAAATAATGCTTTTTATTAAGCTTCTATGTATCATTGTATGAAATATAAATATAAAGTGCATATCAATGAAAATGATTGAATTTCATTCCCCCTTGTGTTTATTTAATGGAAAACGAATTATAACATTTTTATTTAATGCCTTTAAATTATTTAATCTACTTGGCTACAGTGGCTGTTTGGATGAAATGATGGTTCCTCTGATTAAAAAAAACAACAAAAAAAAAAAACACCTTTGAGCCATTTTAGAGCAAATAAATATATCGTCAATAGGCTGCAAAATATAGAGATATAATGACATATCACTCAGCCCTAATTCTTATAATATTCTGTTTACCATGATGTATTCTGATACCATTGCATGGTGTTAGGCAATGTGTTTTGTTTATCAAATAAGCATTGTAAAGATGTTTAGTAAAGATGGTCGAGTAGCTTGGTTTATGTTTAGTCTTTTTAAAGAATAAAATAGTGCTTAAAGTCTTTTTTCAAAGCTCCTGAATGTACATTTATCATGCCTGCATGTACCCTGAACGTTTTGTCTGACAGATCTCTTGATCAACTGATAACAGCACTTTCCCTGTATTTATCTGAACAGTTCACTAGGTTATTGACTCAACTGGGTCATTTGAATATTGCGGTTTGATTTGCTGATGATGTCAAACTGTCAAAGTGTTTCATAAACACTACATAATTGCTATGAATGACATAAGATCACAGAATAGTCATGGCTTGCCTCTTGCTTATATCAATCCACAAACTGACTGAAAAAATCCACAGCACATGGTGCCAAACGTCTTGACAGGGAAAGTCATTTAAATACAGTCTTTATATCCTTCACCATGATAAATTATGCAGTAGGAGGATTCACATATCTTAGCACTGCAGGGTAATTACCTTTTTAAACAAGTTCACAAATGGAGCAATTACAACATTACAAATCCCACAGGAAAGCCTTTACATTGATAATCAAAAGGGAAGCACTTCTGGTAAACAGAAAATGCTGTGAATAATGATTTAAATATTCAGATCAGATCCTGCTCTCCAATTCCAAATTGCTCCCCTGAGCAATATCAAACAGCTGACCTATTTGTCAATGACCTCTCACTAGAAAATAACTCATACTCTGAGCAACGAATCCGGGAACACAGGATTTCCATGGCTTTGTGAGATGAGTGTGACATTCCTAGATTTCACGCAGTTATTCAACAGCTGGTGGGTCGATGGCACCCTCGTATGAGTCATGTGTAGCTGCAGTCACCTGACCTGTGTGGCGGTATTGTTGCCGGTGATTGCCTCAAGACTGACTGCCGTTTAACTGAAGAATAACTGGCAGGCAAAATCCTCTATTTGTGGATTGTCAGAACAATAAGGCCTCTGTAATTTCTATTTGCTTAGAAAAAAACTGTTTGTCACATGAACATGTTAATGTTTAAAAGGGTGTTTCTTCTTTTTTAAATGCTTCAGGCTCTTAAAAGTGCCCTTGTAAATAGTCTTGTTGACACAGTCCATAGCTAATTATACTGATTAATGACACTGCAACATTGCAAATAATATATAGGCCTTGCTGTACACTTATATTCAGACGAGTTGTGGAGATAGTGATAACACAATAAATTATATAGTTTTAAAAGGGCTAACTGTTTTGCTTTTGCCTGCAGAGCTGGTTTTGAACTTCATATTGCCCTGACCCCTGTTAAATTGATGAAAGAGATACTTGTCTCTGCAGCATGGCAACAAATTCCTCTAGATCAGCACAGACTGACTGTAAGCTCTCGCAGATATTTCAGCCCTTATCTGGTTTGTTTATACAATTACAATGGAAACCAAGATGTAGTTAAAAAGTGTAATTTTTTTTACAAAAAGACATTCAAAATGATGAATGTACTGTTTGCTTGAGAATTTGCATTCTGTACAAGATTATCAGTGTTAATCTTATGAGTGCTCATTCACTGTTTCCTGATTGCGATTTAGGAGTGGCTGTGTGTGTGTGTGTGTCGCGCGCGCATTTTTTAGGCGACTTGTGAATTGTGATGACAAAGACAATAAATGGTATACAACTCAATATATGATCTCATGAAATTTATGACAATTTTTGCAAACAAAAATTCCGTGCTTTTTTGTTACACATTTGGCTGCAGTTGCCCTGTGAAATCTTCAGCAGGGGGCACCAAAAGTGAGTGAAATTATGTTGTACCAGACAAGGTTTTTAAGGTGAATATTAGATGGATGTTTTAATGTGTAAAATGTACCTCCCTAACCAATAGTGTCTTAAAAGATAAATGAGTGGTGAACAAAACAAAACATCCTTACCCTTAACCAATGCCTAAACCTTACTGATAGTGTTTTAAAAACAAATTTGATATGAAAAGCACATTTACTGAAGCAACCACATATTGTGTCACTCCTGTGGCACTTTCAATTCAATTTTGTTTAGAGGGTTCTTTGTTGGGCTCGAGGCTCGGACTCTGAGTCCAAAGTCCAACACTCTATCAAGTGAGCTATCGCAGAAGTAAATCACATTGGAATAAGTGTGTAAATGTAGATGGGTCTGTAATACAAGCGTAAAAACATTTATGGTTTTTCAGATGATGTGTTAAAGAGTTTTGATATACACTATATTGCCAAAAGTATTCGCTCATCTGCCTTTAGGCGCATGTGAACTTAAGTGACATCCCATTCTTAATCCATAGGGTTTAATATGACGTCGGCCCACCCTTTGCAACTATAACAGCTTCAACTCTTTTTGGGAAGGCTTTCCACAAGGTTTAGGAGTGTGTTTATGGGAATTTTTGACCATTCTTCCAGAAGCGCATTTGTGAGGTCAGACACTGATGTTGGACGAGAAGGCCTGGCTTGCAGTCTTCGCTCTAATTCATCCCAAAGGTGCTCTATCGGGTTGAGGTCAGGACTCTGTGCAGGCCAGTCAAGTTCTTCCACACCAAACTCGCTCATCCATGTCTTTATGGACCTTGCTTTGTGCACTGGTGTGCAGTCATGTTGGAACAGGAAGGGGCCATCCCCAAACTGTTCCCACAAAGTTGGGAGCATGGAATTGTCCAAAATCTCTTGGTATGCTGAAGCATTCAGATTTCCTTTCACTGGAACTAAGGGGCCAAGCCCAGCTCCTGAAAAACAACCCCACACCATAATCCCCCCTCCACCAAACTTCACAGTTGGCACAATGCAGTCAGACAAGTACCGTTCTCCTGGCAACCGCCAAACCCAGACTCGTCCATCAGATTGCCAGATGGAGAAGCGTGATTCGTCACTCCAGAGAACGTGTCTCCACTGCTCTAGAGTCCAGTGGTGGCGTGCTTTACACCACTGCATCCGACTCTTTGCATTGCACTTGGTGATGTATGGCTTGGATGCAGCTGCTCGGCCATGGAAACCCATTCCATGAAGCTCTCTACGCACTGTTCTTGAGCTAATCTGAAGGCCACATGAACTTTGGAGGTCTGTAGCGATTGACTCTGCAGACAGTTGGCGACCTCTGCGCACTATGTGCCTCAGCATCCGCTGACCCCGCTCTGTCATTTTACGTGGCCTTACGAGTTGCTGTCATTCCCAATCGCTTCCACTTTGTTATAATACCACTGACAGTTGACTGTGGAATATTTAGTAGCGAGGAAATTTCACGACTGGACTTGTTGCACAGGTGGCATCCTATCACAGTACCATGCTGGAATTCACTGAGCTCATGAGAGCGGCCCATTCTTTCACAAATGTTTGTAGAAGCAGTCTGCATGCCTAGGTGCTTCATTTTATACACCTGTGGCCATGGAAGTGATTGGAACACCTGAATTCAATTATTTGGATGGGTGAGCGAATACTTTTGGCAATATAGTGTATAACATAGCAGAGTGTGAGTAATAGTCCGAAAAAGAAGTCTTTATAAAGTCATAATCGGCCGTTGTAGCCATGATTTGCATGTTGTTCTAGAGCCTCTAATGTTAATTTCACCAGGAAACTGTAGCAAAATGTAGAAAGTGGCACGTAAAACTCAGTTTGCAAAAATGTAGTTATTGTAACATTCATTCTATGAGACTAGGTTAAAACAACTTTCTAGTGCAATATCCTCACTGACTGTAAACAAACATACAGGCAACATGCTGTCAAATTTGTGAATGATTCACACGATTGCTACAGGGTTTTTTTTTTTTTTTTTTTTAATCAGTTAAACCGTTTGATGAATAAGATAGGAGTCATCTATCTGAATCATGGACTAAACCGGTCAGACAACTGACTTCCTCAATGAATCGGCTCTGATGAGTCACTCGCTCACTGAACTGCAGGTTATTATGTCCAGCTGTAAATGAGCCAGGAGCTGTTGTTATGTTGGCAAACTGTCATGTTTGCTTTTTTTAAAGCAATGTTAAAATGCAAATCTGAAAGGTTAGTAAAACGTAAATCAGTCTAATTATAGACTATTAGTTCATATTCTCTGTATGTAGTTAAAGATAAATGATCTGCTGTAATAATATGTTGGAATATATGGATATGTTGGAGGGGGGTTTGTCGGTGCCTCCTAAATTCCTGTAGAAAACACTCTCATTGGTTGGTTTTACCTTCTGTTATAGGTTCTGTCCCTTTGTTACGATTGAATTATATCTGATAAAACCTCAGGGAGAAGGGTTGGTAAAGCGTTACCAGTAGGCTGTAAATACTCTTTGTCTTGTGTATGTACAGTTGAAGTCAGAAGTTTACATAAACCTTAGCCAAGACATTTAAACTCAGTTTTTCACAATTCCTGACATTTAACCATAGAAAACATTCCCTGTCTTAGGTCAGTTAGGATCACTATTTTAAGAATGTGAAATGGTTTATTTCAGCTTTTATTACTTTCATCACATTCCCAGTGGGTCAGAAGTTTGCATACACTTTGTTAGTATTTGGTAGCACTGCCTTTAAATTGTTTAACTTGGGTCAAACGTTTTGGGTAGCCTTCCACAAACTTCTCACAATAAGTTGCTGGAATTTTGGCCCATTTCACCAGACAGAACTGGTGTAACTGAGTCAGGTTTGTAGGCCTCCTTGCTCGCACATGCTTTTTCAGTTCTGCCCACAAATTTACTATCGGATTGAGGTCAGGGCTTTGTGATGGCCACTCCAATACCTTGACTTTGTTGTCCTTAAGTCATTTTGCCACAACTTTGGAGGTATGCTTGTGGTCATTGTCCATTTGGAATACCCGTTTGCGACCGAGCTTTAACTTCCTGGCTGATGTCTTGAGATGTTGTTTCAATATATCCACATCATTTTCCTTCCTCATGATGCCATCTATTTTGTGAAGTGCACCAGTCCTTCCTGCAGCAAAGCACCCCCACAACATGATGCTGCCAACCCCATGCTTCACAGTTGGGATGGTGTTCTTCGACTTGCAAGCCTCACCCTTTTTCCTCCAAACATAACAATGGTCATTATGGCCAAAAAGTTTAATTATTGTTTCATCAGACCAGAGGACATTTCTCCAAAAAGTAAGATCTTTGTCCCCATGTGCACTTGAAAACTGTAGTATGGTTTTTTTATGGTGGTTTTGGAACAGTGGCTTCTTCCTTGCTGAGCAGCCTTTCAGGTTATGTTGATATAGGACTCATTTTACCATAGATATAGATACTTGTCTACCTGTTTCCTCCAGCATCTTCACAAGGTCCTTTGCTGCTGTTCTGGGATTGATTTGCACTTTTCGCACCAAACTACGTTCATCTCTAGGAGAAAGAATGCGTCTTCTTCCTGAGCAGTATGATGGATACATGATCCTATGGTGTTTACTTGTGTACTATTGTTTGTGCAGATGAATGTGGTACCTTCAGGCATTTGGAAATGACTCCCAAGGCTGAACCAGACTTGTGGAGGTCCACAATTTTTTTTTCTGAGGTCTTGGCTGATGTTTCCCATGATGTTAATCAAAGTGGCTCTGAGTTTGAAGGTAGGCCTTAAAATGCATCCACAGGAACACCTCCAGTTGACTCTAATTATCCTATCAGAAGCTAAATTAGGCTTGACATCATTTTCTGGAATTTTCCAAGCTACATAAAGGCACAGTTAACTTGGTGGATGTAAACTTTTGACCCACTGGAATTGTGATATAGTCAATTAAAAGTGAAACAATCTGTCTGTAAACAATTGTTAGAAAAATGACTCGTGTCATGCACAAAGTAGATGTCCTAAACGACTTGCCAAAACTATATTTTGCTAATATGAAATCTGTGGAGTGGTTAAAAAATTTGTTTGAATGACTTCAACCTAAGTGTATGTAAACTTCTGACTTCAACTCTATATGCTGCCACATGGCTTTGTTGTTGAATGCTGTGAAGTAGTTTTTGTAGCCACATTTTTGTAAGCTCGTAGGGACCTGTGCCAGTTCTTTGGTTACATACTAGCATGTTGATGCATTTTTTTTGGTAGAGAGAGAGATACATAAAGTAACAATGTGTACAGAGGTTAATGTGTTACATTATCTTATCATTGCACTGATAGTGGGCTGAACATGCCCTGTACTGATGGATTGCTTCAACCTCAAAGGATGCCGACAGAATTGGACGTGACATGGACAGGAACTCCTGGAGTTCTAGGAAAGTTTGTAAACAAACCTTGATAACCAGCAAAAAAAAAAAAAAAAAAAAAAAAAACAATAAATGATTGTCAATGAGATATGCACAGCAGATCATTTCTTTTAAATTTCTTAGAAATTAAAAGAACAAGCTTAGGCTCACTCTGTCAAACACAATCTAACATAATGTGCCAAACTTGGGGGCACTATGGATGCAATTGGAACCAACAAGCCCTATTTTGAAACGAACAATGAGCCTCACTGCTGGAGAGCCCTAAAAATACTCCTCCCTGCTGTCCTAGTAACTCATTCTCTGAGCATAAAACCCACACACTTTTTCAATTGTGACGTTTGAGTGCAATAACTGATACACTGGCAGCTTTTTTGAGCATGTGTAAACAGATATTTTGCCAGTAGTAGTTTTGTGAAATAGTTTGTTTTCGGCTATCTGAAATGAGATACATTTCACCCATCAGTTTCCCTGTTGTTTCAGAAAGCTTTTTCCTGTAGTAGGGCTAATAGTAGCCTAGCTGTCTTTCTCAGAGGGGTTTCCACCCCCCAAAAGTCAGTGCTGAAAGCTGTTCTATCCCCAGAAGGGTCATACCCTGTTGTGTGGGTCATGCTCTGACAAAATGCTGTTGTCAGGAAAGGATTACGGGGGTCAGAGGTCAGCAAACAAGAATCCCCAGTAATGCAATTAAATGCTATTTACTTGCTATTATACCATGTGTTCTTTCAGTGATAGACTTGTAATGAAGGAAGGACTCAAGCCAAAGGATCTCAATATCATAGAGACTCCAACATGATCACAAGGAAATTTTACATGTTGCTAATGAATGTTCCGGTACCCTGACATCGACCCCATTCTGCTGAGTTACTGACAAGTGCCATCTCCCAGCAGACATCTTTGCATAAAGTCAAATGTGTTTACCTTTTCCTGTGGTGCTACTGAACACATTGCACGTGCAGCCACAAAGACTCAGGGTTCTGGCCCTATGGAAACCAGGAAGTAATCACATTTGCATCAGCAATGATGAACACAGTCCTAAGGTTGCATTTTCCCTCTGAGATTACATTTTTGCTCCACTTTTGGTCAGGTTTAGGGTTGGGGTTTGGGTTAGGCCATACGGGTAATAAAATTAGAATTTTTGTTGACTTAATTACATCATAATTACAACTAAAAACAACTCGCTTTCTTTTGATTCTTTGTGCGGGTAAGCTACCACCTAGCACAGCTGTGGAAACCACCCATAACACCTTAGCAACGTGGTAAAAAAAACCCACTCAGAACAGCTTAACAACCACATAGAATGCCCTGGCAACCACCTTCAGTAAGCATTAGCTGCTTTTCCACTATCAGGCCAAAAGAGGGCGTGCTAGTGCGTGCCAGGGCCAGTTGCGTTCCCACTGTCACTTCCAGGGCTTCATCGTGCCACGTCAGGGCTTTCTCGGGGACAACGGCCAATGGCCAATGGCCTTTGGCTCGGCGATTACCCTTGGACCAAATAAGGCCAACTGGGCTTGAGGCAGGGTCAAAGGCAGAGTTTTACCAAACTTGCCAGATTGTGTATCCAGCGCACAACAGTACAGGTTTGGAAAAAAATTAAAACATTTCCGGCACAGTACAAATCCGTTTAAACACACAATGGACAAAGCTGTGCCTAAAGAAAGAACTTGAGATCATGGACGCAGTGCTGTCGCTTATATTGTGTACATTAGATATAGACATGGTATGCTAGATAACTAGATAACATGATACCTTAGCTTGAGCATCCCTCTTGTTGTGAAATGGGCAGGGTGTGTGACGTTGGCACCACAGCGGCATATTAAGGTTGGGTTATAGGGCAACGCAGATCGATTTTGGTCTCGCGGCTCAAGGTCTGAGGCTATTGGCCCCGGCTGGCCAGTTGATAGCCCTGGCTCGCACTGGTCCGATAGTGGAAAATCAGCTAATGTGGCATCATGTTTAGCACAGGCAAGCACCATTGATTTTTTTCAGAAAATGTAAAAATCTAGTTTACATTTTTTTTTAACAACTTGTAAAGATGTTTACATTTAATAGTGGGAAATCCACTCTCATCAGTAGGGGGGCAGTTCTAGTCTCATCCCACATGAAAAAGTCCAGTGATTATCAGAGCGTTAAGAAATACCTCTCTGTTTCTGACTTATCTGCTTTTTTAGAGCTCTCTTCACTCTCTGAGGTGAGTCTGGAGTGGGCGTCTTCTACAGTACATGCCCTTGATCTTTCCTGCTACACTGCAACTCTTGCCTGCTCTGTATTCAATTCCTGCTGCAAGCGAGACCTGTTTTGGTGCTGGCATGACCGAGACCTCTTTGGCAGAACCCAGTCTAGTTGGCAGTGCCAAGCGTGGTTGGCTGTGTGCGTTTGGTTGCCAGAAGGTTCCTAGTAGTCTGGCCTGGCTTTCATCCCTGTTTCTTACAGGACTCAGTGCTTGTTTTTGCCTGCTCCACTAGTACAGAGTCTGATACCTGTGTGGTTTGTCTATATATGTGGATGTGTATCCATGTGTGTGTGTATGTTTATTTGCAAGAATATTTCAGAATGCTGCTGTAGTAAATTGTGTTAAAGGTTAAACTAAATAAAAGCTTAGTTGAAAAAGAAATTCAAGATGGCGGGAAGCAGGTCAGGCTCATCAGGTGTGCTGGCTGCACTTTTAACCTACAGTTTTATTCTAAACTTCTTAGACACATGTCCGTCTTTTCAAAGGAATTTATATTTCTATCACAAGCTACCTGCATCTACCACCTTACATTACAATCAGGGCATTAAGCACTATGGAAAAAATGCCCTGATTAATACATTCATCTACCCATGCCGATACCAAACTAAAAAAATCTTACCAAGCTAAATATCAAACAAGCCGCTGTTTCATCATCACACTGTGTTTGCTCCTCTCTGGAGATGTCCATCAGTGCCCCAGTCCAAACTCAAACATCATGGACAGAGTAATGTGGACTAATGCAAGTCAGCGTGGGCAGACAACTGCATTCGGGGGCGAGATCGGAAAACGGATGGCGGCTGTGGTGGAGAGGGAGAGCCGTGAGCGGATGGCGACTGCTGCTGTGGACGTGGGAGGACAATGGAGGTTGGCGGCTACAATGAACTGGAAGAGCCATGGGTGTCTGCTGTGGAACTCAGCGCTCATGGCAGTGCCTGAGGACTTGGATATCTGTCCTGGAAGTGCTGGTTTACCTATGACACCAGGTACACAGAGGATTGTCAAGCCTACGGCTTTGCCCTGGCTAAATTAAACTGTTATACCAAGAGTGAATACTCTTTAATAAACACAGAATATGAAACTAATAACTGTTCATCAAAACTAGAACACAGAGCTCACACCTGTAATAAAAAAATCTATTCAGCGAACATACCAAGGGACAGTGGAGACACTCCTGAACGTGTGGTTGTACCCGTAAACCCGGTCTTCAAAAAACATCACAGACTGAATTTAGAGTTATCTGGGTTCCCCAAGCAAAACCCAGGGGACTCCTAGGGGGGCATTTGAATATTCTAAGTATAATTTCTAAAACTGAACAAGTTAACCATCTCTTATGCGACTCCAAATTAGATTTTTTGTCTTTCAAAATCATGGTTACATAAAAACTCACCATCTGCGGCATTAGATGTACCTGGATATAACTTATTTAGATGGGATAGATCTGAGGGAAGAGGTGGTGATGTAATGGTCTACATGAAAGATCATATTCAATGCAGCCATATTAAATTGTCTACTGTTGACTTGGAGTGTATTGGACTATGCATTACACACTCTTCTCACATGACATTTGTTCTTGTTGTGCTATATCGTCCGCCTTCTAACAGTAGTTTTTATGATTAATTTAAAAGCTACTTAAAGAATGGGATTTTACAAAAGAAATTATACTTTTGGGCGACCTCAACATAAATTGGGAAGACAAGACAAATAGGAACTCTTTGAAAAAATTGACAGATAATGTGGATCTAACACAACTAATTAAAGGTATCCTCTCAAACACAGATTGATTACATTTTTAGCAATAGGCCAGAAAGAGTAGAGAAAACATACAACCTTATCACTGGATTATCTGACCATAATTTGATATTATTAACCATAAAGCTCTCAAATAAATGATTTAAGATAATTAATAAACCCTCTGAGTACCTTAAAGTTCCTAAAAGTGAACTTGGGAATTTTCAAACAATAATAAACCAAACAAATTGGAATGAATTAATATTTGCGATGGATGTAGAGGAAGACAGCAGTATATTTATAAGCAAAATTCAGAGTATAGCCCAAATTTTTATAAAGAAGTTCCCAGGAAAGCAACGTCAAAGGAACTCGCTACCCTGGTTGAACACATATTTACTGAAAGTGATGAAGGAGAGGGATCATGTGCTAAAAAAATTCTAAAGTCTAAATTGCACATCGATAAACAGAAATGTACAATGCTACGCAATAAGGTTACTAATGAATTGAGAAAGGCCAAAGCAAATTTTTTTATTAGGATTCTTTTTGAGGCTAGAGGTAACACTAAACAAATTTGGGAGCATATTAAGAAGCTAATTGGAATTATAATGGATCATCAAAATAGTTACAGTTAAAACTGAATGGTAGCACACTGCAAGATCCAGTAGAAATTGCTGAAGCCTTTAAGTACTAGTGGATGCCTCCAAACCCCTGTTCAGTCTAAGTAACATTTCTGAGCATGATGTAATAAGGATAATTAACTCACTTAATACCTCCAAAGCCAAAGATTGCTGTGG
Source organism: Myxocyprinus asiaticus (assembly GCF_019703515.2). Taxonomy (NCBI): domain Eukaryota; kingdom Metazoa; phylum Chordata; class Actinopteri; order Cypriniformes; family Catostomidae; genus Myxocyprinus; species Myxocyprinus asiaticus. Next base: position 33,595,618 of record NC_059349.1, read on the forward strand.
TATGGACTCTATAATGCTTAAGTCTTTGAAAGAGTCCTTGGCTTCACCCATCACAAATATCATTAACCTCTCAATCTCTCAAGGGGTTTTTCCAGATAAAAGGAAAACTGCTATTATATTGCCAATCTTTAAAACAGGTGACCCCCATCTTATCAGTAACTATTGGCCTATTAGCATTCTGCCTGTTGTATACAAGGTGGCAGAGAAGTGGGTGTCAGAGCGGATAGTTTCTTATTTAAATAACAGTTCTTTTACCTTGCATCCCATGCAATTTGGATTTAGAGCTCACCACTCCACAGAGACTGCTACCTGTTTTTGTGTTTTTTTGGAAAAGATTAAATCAAGGCCATGAACTACTCCAGAGCCAGATATAATGATATCTGGGCAAAAGTTGCAAGTTGTGACTGAGTTTAAGTATCTGGGTGTCTGGATTGATTCTAATCTTTCCTTTATATATATATATATATGCCGATTAGGTTTAAGACATTTATCATGCAAAGAACAAGCACACAGTTTACTAGAGGTACCACAAGAGGAGACTGCGTCATTCCTATTCGAAGTTGTACTTTCAGTCAGTCAGCATTCTCTGTAACAGCATCTAAAGAATGGAATTTAATACCAATGCATTTTAGAGAAAACAATTCTTACCACTCTTTCACTGAACAGCTGAAGCTCTGGCTTGTTTACAATCAAATATGTGAACATTAGAATGCTAGCTGCCTACTGACCTTTTCTGCTACCTTCCTGTTATTTGTTCTGTCTGCTCATCATTGATCTTTGTGGGGGGTTTCTTTTATGTATGTAGTGTTGCTACTTATTCATGGCTGTGTTGCATTGTTTGTTTGGTGGGTGTGCATTGTACTGGATTAGGTATTAGTTAGTATGTATGATCTGTATGTGATATTTGTGATAAGTTATTTTATTTAAATTTTAGGTTGACTTTTTAAGAACTGGCCAAGGACAACAGATGAAAATTAGCCTATAAGGCTAACTCTGGCTCATTTACAGTAATTTAACTGTTGATTAATGAGCGCAAATAAAATAAATAAATAAAGGTGAAGTGTGTCATTTCTGTGTAGCACCAAATGGAATTGCAAAAATAATGATTGTTTCCGCACTGATTTTCCAAAACAATCTTACTGCCCACCCCATATATTTTGTCCTGCCCCAAACTCGTGCCATTGGTTGAGCCAGAAGATGTTTTGAATGCACCATAGAACCACATTTTTAACACACTTTGGGAAATCAACCTATGAATGGCTTACTTATAGTTGTCTCTGCACATTAAACTGGGGTAGGAGAAAGTATTTAAACACCTGAACACATTACACAATTAACCTTTTCTGTTTCATAAAAATAATAACACATAGAAACACTCTTAAACCCAACCAAGAATTTTAGACTTTAGATTTGAGTTTAGGACTTCTCAGAATATACTGTTAATCACACAAGACTGGGAGTCACATGCTCTTCCTCTTGTGTTTTCGGCAATACTTTGTGGTCTATAAATGGACAGCATGAGGAAATCTTATCAGTCTACACAAACAGCTTTGAAATGGGCAATAATACTTGTTAAATTTTGCACTGTTTGACTGCTAGTCTCACCTTTGAGGTAATCTACCATCTCATCTGTGAGCTGTCATTTTCTTTGTGTGTAAACGCATAGTACAAACTGTGTTTTTGGTTACCATTAATCGTAATTTATGCTTTCACTTGGGCTCTAGCATAGGATAACAAAGATAACCATTAATGTAAAGCAATATTTTGGATTGAGTTTAGATTGAAAGTCGACCCAGCTACTGTAAACCTGCTCGCAAACAGATTTGGAAGAGTGTAGAATAGAAAACCAACTAAGAGGATTGTGGTAAGACCACACAATTAAATTGTATACTGAGAGCATGGGATGGGCAGCAGAGATTTATGTATGTTGTAAATGTATCATGTTACAAATTCTTTGTCAATGTAAAGCAACTTGACTCTTGAATCTTGAGAGAGGTGCAACAGGTTGTGCAGCACTATAGGATAATGATCAGTGCCCAGTAGGTTTGTAGTGTTAGTATGATGGCAAAAAGTTAATCAAGAGAAGAAAATGCAGTAAAACTGATGTATGGCAAAAATGACAGGTTAGAAACTAAGCTAGTAGTTAACAGATTGCATTTCCTGTGAGATCACTGTGCAACATCCGCTGGCTCTTTGAGGTCAATGAGTTCAGAGCTTCTTCACAGCAGGAAGTTCATCATTACATTTACATTTACATTATTTATGCAGTTTTTATCCAAAATTACATTCAAGGTTGGTACACGTATTATTAATTCCTGTGTTACTTGTATCAAACCCATGACTCTGGCTTTGCTAAGGCCATGCTCTACCTGTTGAACTAAAAGAACTCTTGTTAAAACAATGGAATAATGTAAAATATATATTTTTTAACCCTTTAAAGTTACTGAGTGAAATATGTTTATTTATACCAATGATTCTTGTTTTTTCTTTGTAGGGTGACAGAAAGATGCTGAGAATGTGAGCACTGAGCCATCCCAAAAAGAAGATCTTCAGTTTCAAATGAAGCTTATCTTTTTCCTGAGTTGATATCTGAGGTAAATCCCCTGTGCATTGGCGCTCTCGTGAACCTACTCTATTTCTGTCACCCCGGAGGAAACATTCGCAGCAGAAAGCGATCTTTTGTAGTTTTCCTCTATTGGGCGTTCAATTACAAGAAACCTCAGGTCTCTCAGCGAAGAAACAAAGAGTGCACGTGTGAGGTAGAACAGATGAGAAGGGCACCCACTATACCCAGCATTTCCTGTGCTCTTCTTCACACACCTGAAACCTCAACACATGAGAAATTCTGAGAATTACCATGATAGTGTGACATTCTTTTCATAATGAATTAACCCCTGTGACACCTAAAGATAAGCTTAGGAGTTTACTTATTAGGTTGGCTTGAAAAATAATTATTTAAACTTATTATTATTCCGAGACTAAAATTTCTGACTCTAACTCCTAGAGCTTTCAGGCTACATGCACCAAACTTTGCACAGAGCTAAAACCTGCTAGGAAAACCTAGCTAAGTGCTAAAACATGGTAGCAACGCCTAGATAAGTGTTAACACATGCTAGCGACATGCTAAAACCTGCTAGGAAATCCTAGCTAAGTGCTGAAACATGTTAGCAACATCTAGCTATGTGATAAAACATGCTAGCAACGCCTTGCTAAGTGCTACAACATGCAAGCTACATGCTAGTGACATGCTAAAACATTCTTGCAATTCCTAGCTAAGTGCTAAAACTTGCTAGCAACATGCTAGCAACTTGCTAAAATATTATAGCAGCACCAAACTTTTCAATCTAGTTGAACTCTAAACCACCACCAATTTGTAGGAAAATGAAAGCATCGCTCAATGTGAGTGAAGCACTCGTAATCATTTCTAAAGACTGGCTAATCTGACAGTGTGAATGAATGTGTTTGTGTGCATGTCTTTTAAGTAATAGTTCACCATATATTACGAGTCAAAAATTCATCCACACTCCTTTGTTTTCCAATTTTTTGTCATTTTATTTTGCAGAAGACAATGGACACCAATGTTTCAGCCTCACGGCTTTCCTCAGAATTAATTCACCCAAAAATTTTAATTTAAAAATCATTCACTGACATTGATTCACCCTCATGTCATTCCAAAACTTTCTTCCGTGGAACACAAAAGGAGAAATTTTGAAAAATGTTCTGGTTGCTCTTTTCCATGTAATTACAATACAACGATCAGCCACAACATTAAAACCACCTGCCTAATATTGTGTAGGTCCCCCTCGTGCCACCAAAACAGCACCAACCCGCATCTCAGAATAGCACTCTGAGATACTATTCTTCTCACCACAATTGTACAGAGTGGTTATCTGAGTTACCGTAGCCATTCTATGTTGACAAGGGATTTCCATCCACAGAACTGCTGCTCACTGGATGTTTTTTGTTTTTGGCACATTCCGGAGGAAATTCTAGAGACTGCTGTGTGTGAAAATCCCAGGAGATCAATAGTTACAGAAAATCACTGAGATCACATTTTTTCCCTATTCTGATGGTTGATGTGAACATTAACTGAAGCTCCTGACCCGTATCTGCATGATTTTATGCACTGCATAAAATTGCTGCCACACGATTGGCTGATTCTGTAACTGTTGATCTCCTGGGATTTTCACACACAACAGTCTCTAAAATTTACTCAGAATGGTGCCAAAAACAAAAAACATCCAGTGAGCGGCAGTTCTATGGACGGAAATGCCTTGTTGATGAGAGAGGTCAACAGAGAATGGCCAGACTGGTTCAAACTGACAAAGTCTACGGTAACTCAGATAACCACTCTGTACAATTGTGGTGAGAAGAATAGCATCTCAGAGTGCTATTCTGAGATGCGGGTTGGCGCTGTTTTGGTGGCACGAGGGGAACCTACACAATATTAGGCAGTTGGTTTTAATGTTGTGGCTGATCGGTGTATATGTGACTTTCAAAATTAAAAATGGATGTAAAAGCACCGTAATATAAAAAAAGTGGTCCATATGACTTGAGCTAGATTCCTTGTTTTCTGAAGCCCTACAATAGCTTTGTATAAGGAGTTGACTGAAATGTAAGTATTTATTCACTGAAAATCTTTGGTCCAATTCGTGAAGTCAGAGCAGTTTTGTGAACTGTATCAACGGATTCATTGAAAAGATCCAATTTGAACGATTCATTCACGATCCAGACTTCTCTCAAGAACACACTAAGGAGAGCTAGTGCGGAGGATATTCAGTGTTTATCAGCTTAAATGACTGTTTCTCTGAAATCTGTTCCTCACACCAGCTATCATATGGTTGCAGAAGACTTCAGAAGAATATAATGCAGCAGTAACATATTCTCCAAGGAGGAAAGGGAGACAGGCCTCCTCAAAAAAATTGGATGAAAAAAAAAAATTGATTGTACATAAATAAAATTTCATGAAATGTAAGCTCAAATAATGTGTCTAACAGTCATATTTCCAAAGTAACTCTGTGTAACAGCGACACCAGCAGATAAAGTTTCAGAGCGTGGCAGCGTCTCTCACACCTCCCTTGAGCACATTGCGATCACATTGAGCTCCTAAAGCGGGGCGTGAATGTAAGCTAAGAACCGTATAGTACATGGTGTGTCAGTGAACCTTTTTTTTTTTGTTTTGTTTTTTTTGTGAGAACTCGCTCTTAAAGATACAGCTCCAGCTTCATGCCATCATGTCATCATCACAAGAGTATATGACTGATCCAAAAATAAGGTGACTATAAAAAAAGGCTAACAGATAAAAGATACATGATAAATGCCTGTTGCTGTATTATATAATTATATAATCATTATATTGTATTATATAAAAAAATAATTATAATCAAATGTAAAAACTTGAGTCTTTGATTTGACCTGAGTAGTTTGTTAATGTGAATGTTAAGAACATATAATTTTTTGGGTTTTTCCAGCAGGACAATACTCCATGCCACACAGCCAAGTCAGTCAAGGTGTGGATAGAGGACCACAGGATCAAGACCCTATCATGGCCAGCCCAATCTCCAGACCTGAACACCATTGAAAACCTCTGGAATGTGATCAAGAGGAAGATGAATGGCCACAAGCCATCAAACAAAGCCGAGCTGATTGAATTTTTGCACCAGGTGTGGCATTAAGTCACCTAACAGCAATGTGAAAGACTGGTAGAGAGCATGCCAAGACGCATGAAAGTTGTGATTGAAAATCAAGGTTATTCCACCAAATATTGATTTCTGAACTCTTCCTAAGTTAAAACATTAGCATTATGTTGTTTAAAAATGAATATGAACTTATTTTCTTTGCATTATTCGAGGTCTGAAAACACTGCATCTTTTTGTTATTTTGACCATTTTCTGCAAATAAATGCACTAAATGACAATAGTTTTATTTGGAATTTGGGAGAAATGTTGTCAGTACTTTATAGAACAAAACAAAACTGTTCATTTTACTCAAACAGGAGTTTTGTAGTCAGAAGTTTACATACACCTTAGCCTAATACATTTAATCTCAGTTTTCACAGTTCCTGACATTTAATTGTAGAAAACATTCCCTGTCTTAGGTCAGTTAGGATCACTACTTTATTTTAAGAATGTGAAATGTCAGAATAATAGTAGAGAGAATTATTTATTTCAGATTTTATTTCTTTCATCACATTCCCAGTGGGTCAGAAGTTTACATACAATTTGTTACATACAAAAGTATTTGGTAGCACTGCCTTTAAATTGTTTAACTTGGGTCAAACATTTTGGGTAGCCTTCCACAAGCATCTCAAAATAAATTGCTGGAATTTTGGCCCATTCCTCCAGACAGAATTGGTGTAACTGTGTCAGGTTTGTAGGCCTCCTTGCTCGCAAATGCTTTTTTCAGTTCTGCCCACAAATTTTCTATCAGATTGAGGTCAGGGCTTTGCGATGGCCACTCCAGTACCTTGACTTTGTTGTCCTTAAGCCATTTTGCCACATCTTTGCAGGTACGCTTGGGGTCATTGTCCGTTTGGAAGACCCATTTGCGACTAAGCTTTAACTTCATGGCTGATGTCTTGAGATGTTGCTTCAATATATCCACATCATTTTCCTTCCTCATGATGCCATCTATTTTGTGAAGTGCACCAGTCCCTCCTGCAGCAAAGCACCCCCACAACATGATGCTGCCACCCCCATGCTTAATGGTTGGGATGGTGTTCTTCAGCTTGCAAGCTTCACCCTTTTTCCTCCAAACATAAGGATGGTCATGATGGCCAAAAAGTTCCATCTTTGTTTCATCAGACCAGAGGACATTTCTCCACAAAGTAAGATCTTTGTCCCCATGTGCACTTGCAAACTGGAGTCTGGCTTTTTATGGCGGTTTTGGAGCAGTGGCTTCTGTCTTGCTGTGCAGCCTTTCAGGTTATGTCGATATAGTACTCGTTTTATTGTGGATATAGATACTTGTCTACCTGTTTCCTCCAGCATTTTCACAAGGTCTTCTGCTGTTGTTCTGGGATTGATTTGCATTTTTCGTACCAAACTACGTTCATCTCTAGGAGACAGAATGCATCTCCTTCCTGAGCAGTATGATGGCTGCATTGTCCCATGCTGTTTATACTTGCGTACTATTGTTTGTACAGATGAACGTGGTACCTTCAGGCACTTGGAAATTACTCCCAAGGATGAACCAGGCTTGATGAGGTCACCAGGTTTTTTTTGTTTTTTTTTTTCTGAGGTTTTGGCTGATTTCTTTTGATTTTCCCATGATGTCAAGCAAAGAGGCACTGAGTTTGAAGGTAGGCCTTAAAATACATCCACAGGTACACCTCCAGTTGACTCCAATTAGCCTATCAGAAATTATGCTTGACATCATTTTCTGGAATTTTCCAAGCTTCTTAAAGGCACAGTTAACTTAGTGGATGTAAACTTCTGACCCACTGGAATTGTGATATAGTCAATTAAAAGTGAAACAATCTGTCTGTAAACAATTGTTGGAAAAATTACTCGTGTCATGCACAAAGTAGATGTCCTAAACAACTTGCCAAAACTATATTTTGCTAATATGAAATCTGTGGAGTGGTTAAAAAATTAGTTTGAATGACTTCAACCTAAGTGTATGTAAACTTCTGACTTCAACTGTACCTATAAATAGTAAATCCAGAGAAAATGATAATTTTGCAGTGGTCATACTAGACGATCTGTACTGTGCCCAAGCACGTTTGACCCCCAAAGTCCAGTTCGTTTGACTAGTATGATCGATCCATGCAATGTCCGGGCATGTTACGCTGAACCGTGCCTTGGCCCCCTTGAAGAGGTGGGCTCGGAAACGATTCATTTGGCTGAGGCACGGTACACATCTAGTGTGATCACTAACCATGGCTGAGCACGGAACTCGAAACATGACGTCAATGATGCGACTGTTCCATTTAACAAACATGACGGCAAAGGGTTCACTTTGGTCTACGGCAGAGGTGCAGTCTTTACTGGAAATTTGGGCCAACGAGGGTATACAGGAACAACTGGATACAACACACAAAAAATTTGGTAAAACAATCGTGTTTGGGCATGGTACAAGGCAACCAGGCCTAGTGTGAGTACGCCCTTAAATTTTTCCAGAGCTGTATGTAGGCTACATATTCAAATTCCACTATTATTTGGGACAATATACAGTAGTAGTATTTTGAAAAATATGTTGAATACATATGCACAGTGAAAACCATACATGAACATTCAAACTAGGCCTATGTTTTTTACATATTGTTATATATCAGATTTATGAATGAAAATTTATGAAAGTATGCAGTAAGGTTGATGAAGTTTATGAAAGTAAACGTCAAATGTAACTGAAATATGAATTTAATTGGATAAAAAATAAAAAATAAACTCTGCCGCCTTATTTAAAAAATCCACCATACAGTGCATCCGGAAAGTATTCACAGCGCTTCACTTTTTCCACATTTTGTTATGTTAAAGCCTTATTCCAAAATGGATTAAATTCATTATTTTCCTCAAAATTCTACAAACAATACCCCATAATGACAATGTGAAAGAAGTTTGTTTGAAAACTTTGCAAATTTATTAAAAATCAAAAATGAAAGAAAATCACATGTACATAAGTATTCACAGCCTTTGCTCAATACTTTGTTGAAGCACCTTTGACACCAATTACAGCCTCAAGTCTTTTTGAGTATGATGCTACAAGCTTGGCACACCTATTTTTGGGCAGTTTCTCCCATTCTTCTTTGCAGGACCTCTCAAGCTCCATCAGGTTGGATGGGGAGTGTCGGTGCACAGCCATTTTCAGATCTCTCCAGAGATGTTCAATCGGGTTCAAGTCTGGGCTCTGGCTGGGCCACTCAAGGACATTCACAGAGTTGTCCCGGAGCCACTCCTTTGTTATCTTGGCTGTCTGCTTAGGGTTGTTGTCCTGTTGGAAGATGAACCGTCACCCCAGTCTGAGGTCCAGAGCGCTCTGGAGCAGATTTTCATCAAGGATGTCTCTGTACATTGCTGCATTCATCTTTCCCTTGATCCTGACTAGTCTCCCAGTTCCTGTCGCTGAAAAACATCCCCACAGCAATATGCTGCCACCACCATGCTTCACTGTAGAGATGGTATTGGCCAGGTGATGAGCGGTGCCTGGTTTCCTCCAGACATGACGCTTGCCATTCAGGCCAAAGAGTTCAATCTTTGTTTCTCATGGTCTGGGAGTCCTTCAGGTGCCTTTTGGCAAACTCCAGGCAGGCTGTCATGTGCCTTTTACTGAGGAGTGGTTTCCATCTGGCCACTCTACCATACAGGCCTGATTGGTGGAGTGCTGCAGAGATGGTTGTTCTTCTGGAAGGTTCTTCTCTCTCCACAGAGAAATGCTAGAGCTCTGTCAGAGTGACCATCGGGTTCTTGGTCACCTCCCTGACTAAGGCCCTTCTCCCCCGATCGCTCAGTTTGGCCAGGAGGCCAGCTCTAGGAAGGTGGTTCCAAACTTCTTCCATTTATGGATGATGGAGGCCACTGTGCTCATTGGGACCTTCAATGCTGCAGAAATTTTTCTGTACCCTTCCCCAGATCTGTGCCTTGATACAATTCTGTCTCTGAGGTCTACAGACAATTCCTTGGACTTCATGGCTTGGTTTGTGCTCTGACATGCACTGTTAACTGTGGAACCTTATATAGACAGGTGTGTGCCTTTCCAAATCATGTCCAATCAACTGAATTTACCACAGGTGGACTCCAATCAAGTTGTAGAAACATCTCAAGGATGATCAGTGGAAACAGGATGCACCTGAGCTCAATTTTGAGTGTCATGGCAAAGGCTGTGAATACTTATGTTCATGTGATTTTTTTTTTCTTCATTTTTTTATTTTTAATAAATTTGCAAAGACTTCAAACAAACTTCTTTCATGTTGTCATTATGGGGTATTGTTTGTAGAATTTTGAGGAAAATAATTAATTTAATCCATTTTGGAATAAGGAATACTTTCCGGATGCACTGTATGCCACTGTAATGCACAAGTCTTATTGACTACTGCAATGATGTTTTTATGATACTTTTTTTTTTGCCTTTTTGGAGCTTAACAGCCCTTGTTCCCCATCCACTTTCATTGTATGATAGAGGGCAGTTTGGACATTCTTCTGAACTTTTCCTTCAGTGTATATAGGCTTGGAACTAAATAAGGGTGCGTAAATGATGACAGAATTTTCATTTATTGGTGAAATATCTCTTTTAACAGACAGATGACTTGTGCTTTGTTGGAAGATAAAAACAGGAAGTGCTTTCCACCCAGATATGAACAGTAATGAGTGATAGAGATAGGTGAGACACAAGAGTTTTGTAGGGATCAGTGTTGAGTTATCTCGCCAACAGAAAAAGCTTCTCTTTCTGATAGTGCTGGCTGATCTGTAGCAATCTCAGTCAGACTGAGCCACTGGGTAACAGCCGTGGCTCTTTCTTGAGAAGCCAATCTCAGTGCTCCACCTGAACAGACAAACCCAAACACCAGCAAACACTAGTGTTATCACTCAGCTCATGCAGGAATCTGTTGAGAAATAACGGGCTGACGTTAAGAAATAACTGAAAGTCCCCTTTTTGCTGGGGCTCAGAAAACTGTTTTCGAGAGCTGCTGAATTTGCATAAAGATTGAAGGTCTATGGTGACTTTAACAGGACAGAATCTGATGCTCTGCTATATTTAAGTTCTACAGGGCTGTGAAAGTGTCAATATTATGAAGTCATCAATTATTTTAAAAGTACTTGAATGTTGCTTTTTGGACTTGCCGTCAGTGTGGATCATGTCAGTTTCCCTCTACCATACCAATAATAAGCATAAAAACAAAATCACTGGGTAAACTCTATTGTCATTTGACCTCTCAGGATCTTTATAAGTCATTCTGTCTGTCTTATTTTCTGCCAAAAATAAAATGTTGGTGTGCATCTGCTTTATAAATGACAGGGAAGGCCAAACTGAGCTAAGTAGGCCTGTCCTCTATGCAAGCCAAGGACAGAAGACAAGGTCACATTCATTCTCGAGATTAAACACAGCATCAGCAGTACAAGGCAGATGGTAACCAGCATATTATAAATTAGATTACAAAAAAAAAAAAAAAAAAACTGGGAGAGTGAATGGACAATTGCTCTGTCAGTCTCTGATTTCAGGAACTGTGTAACTTTTAAGTAGTTTGTAAGCAAGATAAATGGAAGAGGGAGAAGTCGAGTTCTGATTGTTCCACAGCCTCTATTGCCTAAGGAAAGTTTGGTATCATGGAACATTGATCCAACTTCAAGGAATATTTCACCCAAAATGATTTTTATTTATTTATTTATTTATTTATTTTTATCATTTATTAGCCTTCCTAGCATTTTACTTCTTCAGTGAAACACAAAATGAGATGTAAGGCGGAATGTCTTAGTTGCTCTTTTTCGTACAACAAAAGTGGATGGTAACTATATAAGTAGTCCATACATCCTGTGCCCTATATTCCAAGTCTTCTGAAGCCATTCAATAGATTTATGTGAGAAAAAGACCAGAATTTAAGCTATTAGTTCCTGAAGATTTTCACTTTCACCAAAGCTTTCAAATCTCATTTGCACTTGTTTTCAGTAAAAAATTTGCCTTTTAGATGTATCATTGACAGCAAATGCCATTTATTGTCACAGGTTGTGATCAAATTTATAAAAACACAATAACAATTGCGATTTGAGAGCTACAGAGGGGAAGATTATTAAACAGCTACTTAAATTTCAGCCTGATAAACACAAAGCTATCGTATCACTTTAGAAGACTTGTAATCTTGCGCTCTAGTTCTATGGATTAGGACTAGGATTGGTGCTCTTTGACCTCCTGGTGGTCATGACATACTCTTTTTTTTTTTTTTTTATATATATAATTTTATTATCTTCCCTGAGGTCCACTTAGAATGTTAGTAAAGATTTTTTTGCACCAAACAGTCATAATTTATTCATATTTTATAATCTTCCACCCTGTCTCTGGCCCTCTGTCTGAAACACTCTGTTTTAAGATGCCTGGCCCTTTAAGACTTTAATGTAAATGCCCACTGTTGTGATTGGCTAACATCATGCAGCCTTTCCAATACTGGCATATCTGAAACACAATCCAAAGAAAATTTACAAACTCCACACAACATTAAAACTACATTTACATCCAACACATTTCATCTGAATGTATCAAACTGTTCACTCAAGCGCAGCATCAACTATTAAACAGTCATGACACATGAAATATTCATTAATAAAATTGGTTACTTAGTTTTTCGTCCAATTGTCCAATTTTAACTGCCCCATCTTTCAATAAAAGTTCCTTTGCAAAGCTTGAATCATATTGTGAATTTTTCAAAAGCAATTCACACTGAAATCTTCTGAAATGCAGGGGTGTAAAGTAATTGAGTAAAAATACTTAAGTATTATACTTAAGTATTATTATTATTTGAGATTTGTACTTTACTCGAGTGCAGTTTAAACAGAATACTTGTACTTTTACGTAATTAAAAAAAAGTAACTTTTTACTCCTTACAATTTTATTTAAACTTGAATCTTTACTAAATTTTTGCAGATCATTTTCTTTCTTCTTGCTGGACTGAAGCCGACTTTTCACTGCATCCGACAAACGACAGATGACAGATCAGAAGTCAGTCATTTCAAATGGAGTTCCACAAGGCGGCTGTGTGGAGTTTTGACCATATGCAGAGGTGGAGTTTCGGATCTGAATTGAGCTTCGGATGCATTTAAATATTTGTGCGACTGGGCTGTTTGTGACCACCTGACTGAATGTGATGTATTCATTCAAAACAATGAACACGAAGTGAGAAACACTGACAGGTTTTGTCCTAAACTTTATTCCAAACGCCTGCTACTTTTACAGATTTTTGACAATTATGAAGTCAAAAATTATCATTGACATTGTAATTAAATATGTACATGTCATTTATTTCTACACTTGCCTATATATTTAAATCATATCTATGGATTTCTACTCCATATTTGATGTTTATTATTATTGTTGTTGTTGTTAGGCAACTATTAACTATAATAATAACTGTAAAACCAGCAATGATAATGATAATAATGATAATAAAAATAATGGAATCTAAGTAAATATTAATTATGAATTTTATTGCATATCGAATTATCTGCTCAACAGCAAGTTTTGGTAGCAAACCTCAGAAAACAATTTACAAAACCAACAACATTACTAACTTTCTTCAAAGCTTCATCTGATTTTTTTAAAAATCTTTCTCTATGTCTCAAGGGGCTGGGTGCTCTGACATCACAATTCATGAGTGCACGAACATTGTGTGACTGTGGCAATGTTTTTCGGAAATAAAATTATGTGGTTCATTGCACGTCTCAGGGCAGTTCCGAAGTTTACTGTGTGGTGCTAAAAGCAAGTGAAATGTTCTCCTAAACAGATGAGGTTTTTTAAGGTTAATTTTCTGTCAAGATTTAAATCAACAAAACCTCCCAACCCTTAATGTCACGGTCCTGTCACTCTGTCAGTTTGGGGTTTTGTCTGACAGGAACGTGGCATCATTGTCCCATGTCTGTCTTGTGTTTCGTTGTTTGTGTGAGCGTACAGTTTTGGTTGTATTTCCTGCCGTGTGCTCTTCTGTCTGTCTTGTTTCATGTCTGAAGTATGGTGTCTGGGTCCTGACTTCCTGTCTGGTTTGGGTTTGGTCTGTGTCGGGATCCAGACACTCATGCTCCATGTCTGTCTGTTAATGACGTGGATGCATTGCGCTTATGTCATCTTGGTAGCATGCACTCCCGTCAATAGTTTGTCTGTCTCTCACAAACACAGGTGCACCTTGTGTTGTGAGCCCAGGCCACAAGCTGTCTTCATGTTATGCTGAGGTTCGGTCACTTCGGTCTAAGGTGTCGGATGTGTTTGTACAGGCACAGGTGTCCTGTCTTGTTTTTATCGCCTGTTGCGTGCATTGCATAGCGTTTGCCTCATGATGTACACTCAGGTTTCGTTTAGTGTGAGAATGCGTGGCATCGCTTTGTTTGACGTTGCTACGCATTCTCTCGTTTTATTTGTCAGTTGGCATGGGCATATATTGCCTTATTTTCTTGGCAATGTGCGCTCATGTCATTCGAATGTTTTGTTGTCTTGTGAGAGCACGTGGCTTTGTTTCTGTATCGACTTGTCTCTCTGTCTTACGTCATACCCCGCCTCCTTGTTTGCTTATTATTAGTTAATTTGCCTCACCTGTTCCCTGTTAACCCATTTGATTTCTCTCCCTATTTTAGTCTCCTCGTGTGTGCTGTCCAGTGCCAGTTCGTCTTGTGATCTAGTCAGTCCTGTATGTGTTTTTTGGTCACATTCCTTGTCAGTCCTGTTCCCCTACCTTGTTTGTGTCCGGTCAGTCCTGTGCCCCGTTTACCTTCTTCCCCAGCCCGGATTACTTCCTTTGTTGTTTTTAATGTTTGTTTTTCCCCCTTGTGGAAGTTTTGGTTTGATTTTTGCCCTTTTGTTTATATTAATTTGGGTCCTGAGCTTGACACTAAACCTTAAACCTAAAACTAACTGATAGTGTCATAAAAAGCAAATGTGACATGAACACAACATTTCTGAACCACGTCATTTTGTGGTGGTGCTTTGACACTTTTGTGTCGACTTGCTCTTCAGGACTCGCACCCCAGTCCTTTGTATCGCATATGCAACAGTCTATCAGTTGAGCTACTACGCAATTTGATCACACATAAACAAGCTTGTAAATGTAGTTGGTTATGTATTGCAAATGTTAAAATGAGTCATGCGCTATAGTAAAAGTGTTTATATGTCATAAGATAGCATTGTGTGAGGAACAGAGCGAAAAGTAAGTGTTTATGAATTCATAATCTGCCGTTTTACTCGTGATTTGAGTGAAAGGGGATAAAAGTTGTTGTTTTAGCGCCTCTAATGTTCATTCCACCATGAAATTGCAATGTTACATACAACAGGCCACATAAAAATCATTTTGCAAAAATGTAGTTATTGTAACATGACTCTATGACCAGGTTGCGAATGCCACTGCAGGAGAAATATGATGTCGGAGACAGTAAAAATGTGACTTAACAAACCAATAGAATGTAACAATTCTCACACAATCTCCTCTCTTGGTGTTATTCTAGATAGGAAAAAGTTACTTAATGCTTAAGTACAATTTAATGTGAATACTTTTTTACTTTCAAGTAAGTTTTTGGCTAAATACTTGGACTTTTAATTGAGTAAAATATTCACTCAGTATCCATACTTTCACTCAAGTATAATTTCTATATACTTTTTACACCCCTGTACAAATGTAATACAATACACGATGATGTTGGGTGCTTCAACCAGCTTCAACAGGCCAAAGAAAGCAGAGACACTGGTCTTCATATATCAAATTTTTCCAGTTTGTTTACACACAGGACTGCATGTGTTTCTCCCAGTCATTGGCAGCAGCAGAATGAGACAAGTTTTTAAAAGTTGTACAAGTACCACTCTTAAAATGCAGCGCAAATCACCGGAAACACATCAAAACGATCAAAGATGTTTACAAAAGACCATCAATTAAAAATAGCACAGATGGGTGCAAAAACGGTTCAGGACGCCTTCCAAACAGCACAACAGCAAGACAGCGCAGCTGAATGAAACACAATGGGGGATCCTTTTTAGAGTTAAAACTTGACATTGCGTCTTTTAAAAGCGGTGCAAGATGTATGATAACGGTCAATGCCATTTGTCTAGTGCAAGTTTATGTAGAAAAACATTGAAATCCAGGCAGGCACACGAAGTTGTCCTTTGTAAGTCCACTTTGGATGAATCTTCCATGACAGGCCGGCCCATGTCTCTCCTCTTCACCTGTGTGACTGACTGAGCACCAGTTGGTGGGGCCAAGGGTGCAATGATGGAAAAATAGGCATTGCATGTGCAGATGCATTTGATCCTTGTGACATCACAAGTTCCACGAATTCCAAACGAGCCGTTTTTGCAGCTTGGTTTAAATAAATGCTTTTTCTATTAAGGAGGAAGTTTTAAGTTCTGAAACGTACAGTGTGTTTTTATTGTACAATGACCTCTTATATGTCAAAAGATCAAAGAAAATTTGATTCCTCATGTCATGACCCCTTTAATGAAGCTTTGTGGTATAAATCACAATCTAATTTCCTTGTATGTAAAAACTACCAAAACTCAAATATTCTGACTAATATCTCCTTTTGTTTTTCATGGAAGAAAGAAAGTAATACAGGGTTGCAAATGTTTGTTTGCATAGCGCTTTTTGCAATACACATGGTTTCAAAGCATTTTTACAGAAAATCATACTTAAGTGTCTTCTGCTTTAATTAAATGTCTTAAAGTCCCCATTGATTAGTTGCATTTGAGAACTTAATTGAAAATCATGCCTTAATATTTTTGTTTTTAGGCTTTATACCCCCATTGAGCAAGCCAAATGCGATGGATCACACCTCCCTCACTGCTCTATCACAGCTTTTCTCAATATCGCTCTGTTATTATGGGAACAGCTACAAAATCCAGTCATGAAAGTGATAACAAACGGCATGTGTGATTGTGAATTATGTGAATTTTAATGACATAAGACGATCTAATGCACATCATGAAACTTGAAATGATTTTCATGCAGCCAGATACATTTTTCAACATAATATCTTGGTTGATTTGGCTGAGGTTAAAGGCTCTATAATTCAGTAATAAGGGTGTATGTAACTCTGTTGTCTGAGATGGAGTGATCCATAGCTGCGTTTAACTAAAAAAAATAAAGTTTTAAGCTGCTGAATCCATCTTGACGTAAAGAAAGCACGTGCCCAAAGCAAACTGAAGCTGAGAACTTTGTACAGTCTTTATAGGGAATTCTCTTGCCTATGTTTACTATGAAATTTGAGCAACAGTGTGTCTGTGCTACAGCTGGACAGGCCCTACTATGCTGTGCTGTAATAGATTTTAAAATATTTTGCGGTGGTGGAGCATTTCATATCAGTGCCTTGATTAGCACACAAATGTGGAGTAATGTCTTAAAGCCTGAAATGAAAATAAACAGAAGATCAGGATCAACTACTGAAAGAGCACATCTTGACTGCTGTCTTTTTTTAAAGCTGACCTTCTGTTAACAAGACACTGTGGTCACCCAGTCTGTTTCTATATGTTCTGTAAAATAATAGAGTAATTCTAGGAAAAATCCTTCTAGGAAAAAATTTAAATATGGATTTTTTACAAGAGAAATTTTGAGCCCTCCTAATTGTTAAGTGTCTATTTCACACCTTTCCTCTATTTCTGCATCTTTATTACTCTTTCTCTTTTATGTGTGCTAGTACAGACTATATTGCACTTACAGATTTTGCAAATGAGAGCAGTATGTGCAGAATCTAAACTATGAAGTTGTTAAAACTGTTTAAGGTTTTCTTCTTCGCCAAACATGGTCAGAGCCGTGGTGCAGTGGGTATTGCTTGTGACATAAAGAGCTGGTGTCACACACAGGGGACCAGAGCATGTGAGCGGAGTGGTGATAATTTCACCTGAGCGGAGAGCGCCTTTTTGAAGATTCCGCTCCACTTGCTCAGGCCGCTCAGTGCCGCTTGCTCAACCCAGAATGCGCTTCGTGATATGCTTGTTTGGGAATCTGCAAAATAAGCAACAGGCCTGAGGTTATGGAGCTCTAACATTGTTTTAGTGAAGTTGCAAATCTTATAACCTAAATAAATGCAAAGTATAAATCAAAGCTAAGAACGAGGAAATAGAAAGGGAGTGTGGACTGTAGAGAGACCGTGAGAATTAGCAAATATTCCTTTTGGAATCGTACATGTCACATTGCCAGAGAGCAAGAGGATATGCTACACGAACATGGAAGTGCAGCAAAAGGTGAGCTAATAGGCTACACTACTATTCGATAATAAATTAATAGATAAGTAATGTATCTTGTTGTTTTGCCTTCATGCATTGCCAAGGATCCCTCTGTCAAGCTCCTGTTTAACCGGAGGTTAAACAGCTGGCTGTCTGGTGCAGTCAAAACAAACTTGAGCTGAACACACTCAAAACGGTGGAGATGATTGTGGACTGTAGAACACCCCAACACTGACCCCCCTCACCATTCTATACAGCACTGTGGCAGCAGTGGAGTCATTCAGGTTCTTGGGCACTACCATCTCACAGGACCTGAAGTGGGAGACCCACATTGACTCCATTGTGAAAAAGGCCCAGCAGAGGTTGTAGTTCCTTCACCAGTTGAGGAAGTTCAAACTGCCACAGGCGCTGCTGATACAGTTCTTCTCAGCAGTCATTGAGTCTGTTCTCTGCACTTCAATAACTGTCCGGTTTGGTTCAGCTACAAAATCAGATATCAGAAGACTACAAAGGACAGTTTGTACTGCTGAGAGGATTATTGGTTGCCCCTTGCCATTCTGATTCTGATGTCAGTGCAGCTGCCAGCTAGACGCAGGCCCGGTTCTGTGGGGTTGCGAACGTTTGAGCACCCTCAATTGAATAGGTAAGATTAATAATACTGCATATTGGCAAAGCATTTTTCCTTGAATCTCGGCGAACACACACAAAAAATCCCTGCATCAAAACCAATAAACATGTATGATCTTGCAGATCAGTGTGTCCTAATTTGCAGGCGCAGCATTCTGCTTTCATGCCTCTATTGTACAATTGAGTATTTGATTAGTAAAGATTTCTGCTCTCGTATAGAGAATTTCATAGCGGAATTATCTCACTTAATCGACCGCCTGTTGCTTTCGATTTCTGCTTCGGGATAAAGTGGCACATAACTGCTGGTCAGTTTCCCAAAACCAAATCCACACCTTAACGATAAGTGAAACATTAAGAAAATGATTCTAGATTGGTGGTTGCAGATAACCATCTTCGACATCGCTTGCTGCAGTCATGCGCAGAGAAAAAAAAATCTATTAATGATTGTACATTAGAAGAAAAAAAACTTTTCTTAAACGAAGGCAGTGTAATTTGTGAAGTAATTTTTATTTGTTTTAGGATCATTAAACATGATTTCATCTAATATTGGACAAAATCTCACTTTATGCAGGACAAATATTTTTTATTTGTTAAATCCATGGTTAAACCTTGCTGTACATATAAAGAGCGCGTGCACAACACATGATTGTTTGATGCACACAAAGTCCAGATTCACTTTATAATGCTTTAAAAATATCAAGAAAAAACAAAGGGGGCACATGCTATCTACTAATATAATAATTATTATATAAATAACCACAGTCCTTTAGATTGCATATGATTCGTACATATAAAATTGTAGGGAATATTAATAAAGCAACAACACTGAAAAAGAGAAAAACATTCACTGCTCTTTTCTGGATAAATGAATACACCCTTTAAAACTGAACACAAAATTAGGATGAGAAACTGCTCATTTTAATTTACAGACCCAAAGTCTGATAGCATTAAATCAGAAACATTAATGTATCAAATCTATAATCATTCCGTGGAGACAACGCAACTGAAAAACAATTATGAATTTCACTTTTACCTGCAATATTTTTCCTGGTACCAGTCCATGTTTTCATTATTGCCATAAACGACTCGAACAAACTCTAAAGTTGAAAAGATTGTGTTTTTCTGGGTCGGTTGTATCACTCGGGTCCAGTTTAAACTGGAAAGCGCAAATTGTGCCAATGCACATGTTTTATCACTTGTAGAGGCATGTTTGATCACTTGTTTAAAGTAAATAATTTTTTAAGGTATTATTTGAAGATGTTGATGACATATGTGCTAACAGAGAAATATCTGACTAAGTACAAATGATAAGGAAGGTCTGGTTCACCCGATTATCTTAACAGGCGTTGTAAACCAGTCCAAAAAAAAACAACGAGATTTTATATACTAAAACACAACAATACACATAATTTCAGATGTGTACATTACTAATTATTTGATAATTTAATAAACGTTTATATTTCACCCATAGGGGCTAAAGGCTAAAGTATATGCCAGTCACTATTAGGGTGCACTTGCACACTTAAAAGGATCATAAAGTCTTCACTCTGGGCTGAATTGACAAACCTTTCCTCATAACTGATATTAACCCCTCCTTAACCTCCCTGAATGGCTTACTTTCACACCCTGAATAAGAATGGGGATGAATGGGTGTCATTCTGCATAAAGATGAGATGGCCATATCACTGTGAGATGGAATGAATTCATACTTCATATCCTTGATGCTTCATTTACTCAACAGTGAACTGAAGGTAAGATGATGGTAGTAGAGTGTCTAAAAAAGAGATTTGGAAAGTGAAATGAGCAGCAAAAGTATGTGTCTGTGTGAAACGTCTTTGACCTGTTCACCATGGATTGGGTTTTAGGACACATGAGAGAGGAAAGGGTTGATGTCATTCTCTCTTGGATTGAGCAGTCTTTTTTGTTTGATTGTTTTATTCGCTATTGCACCTGTTAAAGCCAATGGTACTCAAATAGCATAGGTTCATTTTAGTTTGTAGTGGAAATGTCAAGTATTCCTCTGTCTGAAGAAAGTGTAACTTGACTGACTGGTAATGTTCTTTTGAATGGTTGAACTAAAATAAGTATATATTTACCCACTCTTAAGATGTGTTCCATTCAAGACGGATGTGGGATATTCCTACTTGATATCTCCGATCTCCAACCATAAATGCATTCCATTGCCAGATGCTCGGAAGATGACGTTTAAGGAAACAAAACTGTAACACTCCCATTAGCTTAGCAGGTGTTTGACTGTCACCAGAGAAGTCTCCTATCAACCCAATTCATAAACAATTCTGCAACGCTAGCATTTGTGCTACAGATGTACAATTATTAAAAAGATAGGATAATTTACCATGTTTTTAACACCTGTCTCTGCTAACGTTTAAACAAGCTTTAATATCATGTAATGTAGGAACTTTGACTCATTTATCGATATTATTTAATAAAAGTGAATGTTTAACACTTATTTTGTATATCTTCCTGGGTGCCGACATGTTTGTGTGACGTCACGCACTTGCATCTCGGCGAAATTTAAAATTTCCGAACAACTTTCCAAGTTGGAATTCCGACTTCAAGTGAAGTTCCATTGCACTTTTCCTGGTAGGCAGTTGGAAAATCCGACATTCCTTGTTGAACGGAATGCATCATAAATCTAGGTATTGATGTAGCATTTAACTTTTTTGCTAATCTGACCATGATGAAAGTGGGAAACATCATGTATTACATGGTTGTTGACATTTGAGAAGTTACTATCAGTTCTCTCATTGCCTATTGAGAAACTTGTAGCATACAATATCTGTACACAAAGTGTAAGCCACATTCCCTCAAAATAGACACACACAGATGTTCCCCAATGTCAGGCTGTTTTCACTAATGGCACGGTATATACAGTAGCAAGAAAAAGTTTGTGAACCCTTTGGAAAAAGCTGTTTTTCTGCATTAATTGCTTATAAAATGTGATCTCATCTTCATCAAATTCACAAGTATAGACAAACACAATGTGCTTAAGCTAATGTAATCAATATGTACAAGAACAATACAATAATTTGTGTTATTAGTTAAAACCGATTGTTTTTTGTTCATTATTGTAGCTTCAATGAAGATCAAACCAGATTTCTCAACAAATGTATACATAAATGCAGGTAATTACAAAGGGTTCACATACTTTTTCTTGCCATTGTAACAATGTGTATTGTTAATTAATTATATTTATTTATCACACATTATACATTTGCACATATACAGTGAAATGTTTTTGTTTTTTTTCACATATCCCAGCTAAGCTGGGGTCAGAGTGCAGGGTCAGCCATGTTACAGCACCCCTGGAGCAGATAGGGTCAAGGGCCTTGCTCAAGGGCCCAACAGTGGCATCTTGGCGGTGCTGGGGCTTGAATCCCCGACCTTCTGATCAGTAACCCAGAGCCTTAACTGCTGAGCCACCACTGCCCCTGTGGAAGGTGGTTTGAATTGTTTAGTTTAGTATTGCTCTATTACACTAATGTGAGTGCTTTTATTGAGCCGTTTGTAGATCTTTAGAAACTTTTAGAATATCTAGAATTCCTTCATCAATTGTGGGGGGTGTTTTGTGATGATGGTAAACACAGAGAAAGAGTCTGTATTAGTCTATATTAAGCATATTGCAGCGGTCATGTGATAATTCCCTTTGCTGGCATTTGGCCAGTCCACACCATCATCTTAACTGAGTTTCTTTCTCTCATCTGCTAAATGAATGTATCTAAAATCTGCTTCCTGCAGTTCACTTTAGCCCTGTTATGTCACTTCATCTCACTGTCTGTTTTCCATATGTATTTTAGAGATTTTATTTTATTTATTTATTTATTTTGTAGATTTGCATGTGACTTTACAATTTACGGATGAAAAAATTGTCATTGACACCAGCCTTTTTGTTTTTATTCATGCATTATAAACTCTGACGTCTGTCATCTTTTATTTTGCTGACTTTGACAGTAATCACATAAAGTGCAGCTAACCATCCTTCATTGTTATTACATGATTCTGTATTTGGAAATACTGGCAGTTTTTTTGCTCAATCCTGTTTACAGGTCACATTTTCCTTTCAGGTCATGCACACACGTGTTTACTTGTTTTCGAGAATTCACTCGGGTATCAGTCGTTCACCCTGCCAATGAGGAATATTTTGAAGAGGCCGTTCTGTGCGATAAGAGCCAGTGAACAGCCTGACCTTCAGAGGATTGGACTGAACCTTGACAGTGGTGAGGCAGCATGAGGCAGCGAACACGAGGCACTTACCTGAGAACAGTGGCCCGCTGAACATCACTGAGTCACACTGTCATTGTCAGTACTTAAACTGTGGCTGTGATGTCACCAGTTAAGCTAAATGGGTCAGAAGCAACTGAATGTGTAATATGCTGCTCTCAAATAGATACCCCATTAAAATCAAAATTGGAGATTTTTTGGCTTTTAGTCCATATCTGTTTGCTTGGAGGCCATTTATATTTTAGTGTTCTCGTAAAAGTTGACAAAATCACCTTGTGACTTTGTAGCTAGTGCAGCTGCCCCGACATATTGAGCGGTGGCGCTTATGGGAGACCCAGATTTGAGTCCAGCCTGTGTCATGTTCTTATCCCGTTCTCCTCTTTCACCCTTGATTTACTCACTCTAGCACATATTAATCTGTGAACACATTAAAATCTATGATAACATAATGATAATAATGGCCTTAAGATTTGATGATTAGTGGAATGTACATATATAACATATACACTGGTGGCCAAAAGTTTGGAATAATGTACAGATTTTGCTGTTTTGGAAGGAAATTGGTACTTTAATTCACCAATGTGGCATTCAACTGATCACAAAGTACAGTAAGGATATTACTGATGTATAAAACAGCACCATCACTATTTGAAAAAAGACATTTTTGATCAAAAGGCCCATTTCCGGCAGCCATTACTCCAACACCTTATCCTTGAGTAATCATGCTAAATTGCTAATTTGGTACAAGAAAATCTCTTGCCATTATATCAAACACTGCTGAAAGCTATTTGGTTCGTTAAATGAAGCTTAACATTGTCTTTGTGTTTGTTTTTGAGTTGCCAAAGTATGCAATAGACTGGCATGTCTGAAAGTCAATATTATGTAAAAAATGGCAAAATAAGAAACAGCTTTTCCTAGAAACTTGTCAGTCAATCATTATTTTGAGTAATGAAGGCAATACAATGCTTGAAATTGCCAAAAAACTGAAGATTTCATACAAAGTTGTAAACTACAGTCTTCAAAGACAAAAGACAACTGGCTCTAACATGGACAGAAAGAGATGTGGAAGGCCAGATGTACAACTAAACAAGAGGATAAGTACATCAGAGTCTCTAGTTTGAGAAACAGACGCCTCACATGTCCTCAGCTGACAGCTTCATTGAATTCTACCCACTCAACACCAGTTTCATGTACAACAGTAAAGAGAAGACTCAGAGGTGCAGGCCTTATGGGAAGAATTGCAAAGAAAAAGCCACTTTTGAAACAGAAAATCAAAAAGAAAAGGTTAGAGTGGGCAAAGAAACACAGACATTGGACAACAGATAATTGGAAAAGAGTGTTATGGATCGTAACCCCATTGAGCTTTTGTGGGATCAGCTAGACTGTAAGGTGTGTGAGAAGTGTCTGACAAGACAGCCACAGGATCTGCAAAGCTGTCATTGCTGCACATGTATGATTTTTTTGATTAGAACTTTTTGAAGTAGTTTAAGAAGTTCAGATTTTTTTTTTCAAATTGTAGTAGTAATTTTTCTCATTATTAATGTCCTGACTATACATTGTGATCAGCTGAATGCCACTTTTGTGAATAAGTGTGAAAGTACCAATTTCTTTCCATAAGAGCAAAATCTGTACATTATTCATAATTTTTGTCCGCCAGTGTGTGTGTGTGTGTGTGTGTGTGTGTATATATATATATATATATATATATATATATATATATATATATATATATTAGGCTTGGGATCGATGCCCTTTTTACACATCAATAATCTGAAGATTTTCCTGATGATTATCAATATATTTACGGATTTTTTTCAGATATAAATAGGGCTGCTCGTTGCACACTAGTCTTTGTCTCTTCAGACGTATTTCTCAACACAACTTTGGTAAAGTGTGAGCAGCAGGGTAAATTAAAGGGGGTCCCACACCGGACGTGTCTGGCGGGTGACATGGCGCGTTCTAAAACACACCACCAGTGCTCAGCGTCAACATGTTGCAGTGCCACGAATCTCAACTCGCATAGTTTTCCATTAAATTAGACACAAATCATAATCAAAGGACAAAAATTATTTACTCTAGCCATCACTGGATGATCTATTTTGAACATGTATTTTTCATAGAGCCTACACAATATATTTTCAGTTACAAGTATGTTGTTTTGTGGTTTGACAGCTTGAATGAAAGACATCTTCCAAGCTACATACAAAGAAATTGCATAATAAACTTCACCATTTCTAATCGTTCAGTTTGCGCAGTTTCACCAGTTTCACTAACCTGCAAAATCAGCATCACTTTGTTCATTCTTGAAGAAGTTCAAAAATATTAGTATCTTTGGACTGCAATCTCCTGCGCCGCATCAGCTCGTTTACGGCTTCGGTAAATGGTATATCACCCTCTTGTGGTCTCCCAACTCTATTACACCAGACTGTTAAACAGATGGCCAACTGAGAGAAAGGGAAAGCACACATATTGGGCTTCTAATTTAATATTAAAATTTACATTTTAAAAATGTAATTTTGATATATTGATGCCTCAAAAATATATAGATAAAATAATGCCGATCAATAATTGATATGTCAATATTTTATGACATCCCGAATATATATACATACACCCTCACCTCTGCTCTCCCTTGTCATCAGCCGATCATCTGTGACAGTAAAATCCTTCAAATTTTTAGGGACAATAATCTCAAGACCTAAAATGGGACAGTAACACTGCCTCCATCATTAAGAAAGCACAACAAAGGATATACTTCTTCCGGCAGCTAAAAAAAAGTATAACCTTCCACAAGCACTGATGGCACAGTTCTACACAGCCATTATAGAGTCCGTCCTCACTTTATCTTTTACTGTATGGTTTGGATCAGTCTCCACATGTGAGAGGATGAAACTTCTGTGCATCATCAGAACAGCTGAAAAGATCATTGGCTGTAGTCTGCCCTCCATCCAAGATCTGTATGAAACCCCTTGCAAAAAGAGAGCAAATAAAAATAATTGATGACCCTTCACATCCTGCCCACTGTATCTTCCAGCCTCTTCCATCAGGAATGAGATATAGAACCAACAATTTCTTTCCTAGAGCTGTGTCCTTACTGAACTCCTAAGAACATTTATACTTAAGTACAAAAACTGTCCTTTTTGTTATGTTTTGCTTTATATTTCTAATGTATGTCCTTTAGCAAACTGCCAAGTCAGATTTCTTGTAAGAGAAATGTTACCTGTTCAATTAAAACTATTCTGATTCTGAAGCTTCTGATTCTGATAATGAGAGTTAAAGTGCAGTACAGTGCAATACAGGCAGTTTCTCTCTTGGTCAGGGGATTTTCTAGTCTGGCCTCACTAAAGCCAAGGTTAATGAAATTGCTTCAGGTCTGCTGTTGGGGATAGAGATGCCTTAGGTTAGATTAATACGACGGGAGAGTGGGATACCACCAGACCTCTTTAATAACAAGAGGGGGCCAATGTAGGGCACACCCAATCTGGCTAGACTGTTTCGTCAATGGATTCTTTCATAATCCTCTTTCTCTGACTGCCACCATCACCATGTAACTGCTTCTGTAACAGAAATTATGAATCCCAGGCAAGAGGGGAACTAAGGGCTTCCTGACCTGTAAACAAACTGACATTCATTATGAATGATGAAATAAATGCTTATTCAGACATACAGATCTCAGTCAACTTTTATCTGTTAATGGAGATCACAATCTTAGCACATATGAAAATGGGCTGTATATAAACTGTAAATCTTTCTATCCTAATTGCAGATTGGCAAGTATTGCATGTCCGTCCTATAGGGATTGATGGATGGATGGATGGATAGGTGGGTAAGTAGATAGGTAGAGGGATGGATGGATGGAATGGTAGGTAGGTAGAGAGGGATAGATGGGTAGGTGGATAAAGGGATGGAAGTTTGATAGGTAGATATGAGGATGAATGGATGGGTAGGTAGGTAGAGTAATGGATGGATTGGTAGGTTGGTAGGAAGGGGGATGGATGGATAGGTGGATAAAGGGATTTATGGACTGGTAGGTAGATAAAGGGATGAATGGATGGATTTGTAGGTAGAGGGATGGATAGATGGAGTGGTAGGTTGGTAGGTAGAGAGGTATGGATGGGTTGGTGGATAAAGGGATGGATGGATGGTTGGTTAGGATACACTGCCTGACCAAAAAAAGGCCGCCTTTTGGATTTTAATAAGTATATACTTAAGAGCCTATGATTGGATCATTATTGCAGTGATTAATGTTTCAGCTGGCAACAGCTATTTGAACCCTAACTGATGCAGTGTGTAGCTTCTCATTTCTTAAACAACCATGTTGGAAGACGAATCTGTGGAAAAAGTAGTCGTGGAAAAGATGTTGCCGTTTTAGAAGGGGCAAATTATTGGCCTGCATCAAGCAAAAAAAAAGAACAAAAAAAAAAAAACAACTAAGGAGATTGCAAAAATCACTGGAATTGGGTTAAAAACAGTCCAACATATTATTGAAACATGGAAGGATAGTGGTGAACCGTCAGCTTCACGGAAGAAATGTGGTCGGAATAAAGTCTTGAATGATCATGATCAGAGATCACTAAAATGTTTGGTCACATCGTAACAAAATAGACTGTAGAACTCACAGCTATTTTTAATAGTGAACGTAAGAGCATTTCTATACGCACAATGCAACGAAAACTTAAACTATTGGGACTAAACAGCTGTGTGGCCACAAGAAAGCCCTTTGTTAGTGAGGCTAATCAGAAAAAACAACTTCAATTGGCTAGGGAGCATAAAGATTGGATGAGTCCAGATTTACCTTATTCCAAAGCAATGAACACGTCAGGGTAAGAATGAAAGCGCATGAAGTGATGCATTCTTCATGCATAATGCCCTCTGTACAAGCCTCTGGAGGCAGTGTTATGATCTGGGGTTGCTTCAATTGGTCAGGTCTAGGCTCAACAACATTATGCAGCAATAAAATGAAGTTAGCTGACTACCTGAATGTACTGAATGATCAGGTTATCGTATCAATGGATTTTTTCTTCCTTGATGGCATGGGCATAATCCAGGATGACAATGCCAAGATTCATCAGGCTCAAATTGTAAAAGAGTGCTTCTGGGAGTATAACAAATCATTTTCACACATGAATTGGCCACCACAGTGTTCTGACCTTAACCCCATTGAAAGTCTGTGGGATGTGCTAGAGAAGACTTTACGGAGTGGTTCGACTCTCCCATCATCAATACAAGATCTTGGCTAAAAATTATGCAACTCTGGATGGAAATAAATGTTGTGATGTTGCATAAGGTTGTTGAAACAATGCCATGACGAATGCGTGCCATAAATGAAGCTAAAGGCGGTCCAGTATTAGAGTATGCAACTTTTTTTTTGGCCAGGCAGTGTAGGAAGAGGTATTTATGAGTAGGTGGATGGATGGAAGGGTAGGTAGATGGATGGATTGATAGATAGGTAGGTAGGTGGATAAAGGGATGGATGGATGGGTGGGTAGATGGATAAAGGGATGAATGGATGGTTAGGTGGATGGATGATGGGTAGGTAGATATAGGGATGGATGGATGGGTAGGTAATTGGGTAAAGGGATGAATGGATAGGAAGGTAGGTAGAGGGATGGATGGATAGATGGATGGATGGATAGGTAGGTAGAGGGAACGATTAGGAATAGATTAATGGATAGATAAAAGCGCCTGCTAAATGTATATATTGATTGATTGATTGATTGACATTACAATAAATTGACAAAATTAAGAGAAGTAAACATTACAACAAGGTTACACATTACACAACACATTTTAGACTGCAAAACATTCACTAAACAGCAAAACAGTTCACTTGACATTTTCCTCAAATTTCCATCCTAGAATGTTATGTGCTTCCCCCTTTGCAGTAGTGAGGCTGTGTATCAGCTATCCCAGACTGTTAGAGGTTACATATTGAACTGAATTCCTTTGTAAAGTGCGCTCTCACTTCTATAATGGGATATGTTAATCTTCATCGTTGCTTGGTGGGCCTCTCACAGAGGTATTGCTTTCAGCACTTGCTCAAATGGCAACTTTCCTACAGGTCCTAGTTCAGCATTACATGCTGTATGACAGGTTAAACACCCTTTGAGGGGCTTCCGGATGCAGCCAGCACATTCCACCAGTGTGTATTTGTTTATACAAAACATATACATTATGTAAAAAAGGCAAACTGTCAGCATTCATGTTATCCCTAATAGTCCCTAATTCTGTAAAATTGTATCCTGCTTAAGAACTCATTTGACCCTAACATCCTCCCTCCAGTTTTGCAGCCAATTCTTTTAACTCTTATCATGTTTTTTTTTTAATTTTTTTTTTTATTCCCCCTCCCCTCACTCTAACACTCTCTGTTCTTTATCTAATGGCAGCAGGCCAGGCACACATGTTCCAGTGCTCTGAAGAAGGCCAGTTCAGTGGAAACTAGCAAGCAAACACTCCAAAAAGGACACATGCACCCCTAATTTCAGCAAATATTTGGTCACAACTTCAAAGGGAAGTGATAGCCATTTGAAACTGAGGATCTGGCTCAGTTTGGGCACAACTAGAGCAGGCGGAATGCGGAATGTTTGCAGTTTGAAACTAAAGTATTTGCAGAAAAAGTCAACTAATAATGATAAATGGTTCTCTAAGCAGCAGTAGTTCCAGCCTTACCATATTTCATAAGACTGGTGTGTATTTTTGGAGGCAGGCCATGATGTAATGTCATGCTGTTGTCACTTGCTTGGCCAGCGGAGATAACGGCTCAGAGAAATGGACTAGTGGGTCATGAATTAAATTTGATGCATTGAATGCTGTGTAATTCGGAAGATGGATTGTCCTTAACACTTTTTTAGCTTCTCTTCAGTTCTGTGTGTCACTACAGTGTGAATTCACCCCTCTAGATCAGCCTCTGTGTACAACAGTTTTAATGGGTCACATAAATAGATGAAATATAGAGGTGTACACTCTGTTCCCCCTTAGGGTTTTTTTAATCGAGAACAGTGCGGCAAGTTCTATTTTACACTATTAGGGTGTAATAGTTCTGTTGACAGTCAGGACCAGAGGTTTTGTATGCCTTATTTATCTCTCTTTGGCTCGTTGTACATGAAGTCCTGTGCCCAGTTGCATAAAGAACCTTAAGTTCCCTATCTGTCACTCGCTCGACGTTGTGTCGATGTAGTGACACTAGGGGTCACTCTTGGGAGCCCGAGACACCTCTGGTCTTTGATAAAAGGCCAATGAAAATTGGCGAGTGGTATTTGCATGCCACTCCCCCGGACATACGGGTATAAAAGGAGCTGGTATGCAACCATTCATTCAGATTTTCTCTTCAGAGCCGAATGGTCATGCTCATTGAGCTGAATCCTACTGTTCATTCACCTCTGCTGGATCTGATGGTGCATTTCAGCGGCTTCTCCCTGCTCTGCACTGGTGCACTGCAGAGAACGCCCCTGGGCGCTTCGGCAGAAAAACAAGAGAGTATATTTTCTGAAAGAGCTTTTTTCCTCTAAAAGAGTATATATTTCTCTAAAAGAGCGGCATACATGGAATGTCTTTTTAAAGACGCGTCTTTTTAGTTGCGGTCGTTATCTCTCAACTTCGGATGGTCATGATCTCTGTCTTTTGTGTCTGGGCATGACCCACATGGAGGCAGTGTTTGTGGATGGTTCATGGTTGCGCCTCGGTCTTTCTACCTACAGGTATGAGGCCAGCACGGCTAGCACTGGGGGCGATTTGGGGACCACAATGGGATTGCCTCCGCCGGGTATCCCCCCGCAGACCTCCCATTCCCCAGCACACTCGTCTGCCCGATCGGGCTTCCGGATGAGTCCGCCGGCTCATCTCACGCCGAGTTCGGCCTCTTGTTCGGAGCCTGCAAAGCTGATGAGCTCTCGAGCGCAGCATCGGAGAGCGGGCTTGTCCAATCAGATGCAGAAGCCTCAGCTGGGCTCCCCCCTTCGGGGTCGATTGCCCAGTCACAGGCTGATGCAGGCCTCCGCTCTCCCCTGAACCCTCGTGGCTCGATGATTGGTTCCTGGGCGCCGCTCAAAGCAGCCACGCCCCGCTCCAGTGCCTTTCTTCCCGGTAGTGCACGAGGAGCTGATGAAATCGTGGGAGGCACCTTTTACTGCCCGGTCCCGATTCCTCAGTTCCCCCGCCCTCACTACCCTCGATGGCGGGGCGGTCAGGGGCTATACGGTGATTCCCCCAGTGGATAAGGTGCCGCGGTGCACCTATGCCCTCAGAGCACTGCCACCTGGCGCAGACACACAAAGCTCCCGTCCAAGCCCTGTAGGTTCACGTCATCCCTGATGGCTAAAGCCTACAGCACTGCTGGACAAGCCGCCTCTGCCCTGCATGCCATGGCTTTCCTGCAGGTCCACCAAGCCAAGGCACTAAAAGAACTGCACGAGGGTAGTTCCGCCCCAGATTTGATGCAGGAACTGCGCTCGGTGACCATCCTCGCTCTACGAGCGACGAAGGTCATGTCGCAGTCTCTCGGGCAGACGATGTCCACATTAGTGGTCCAGGAGCGCCACCTTTGGCTCAACCTGGTCCAGATGGGTGAGGCTGACAAGACACGGTTCCTTGCTGCCCCCATCTCCCAGGCTGGCCGTCGAGGACTTTGCCCAGTAGTTCTCGACGGTGAAGCAGCAGACGGAGGCTATCCGGAATATCCTTCCCCAGCATGGCTCAAGATCCCGCACCCCATCTGCTCGTCGCCAAGGGCGTCCCCCTGCGGTGACTGCACAGGCTCCGCCACAGCCCCTTCGGCCCGGCCCCGGCATGGAGCCCACCACAGGAAGCAGACACCATCCGTCTCACAGTCGGCCGCTAAGAACCAACAAAGGTCGTCAAAGCACCCCTGAGACGGGCGACCCAGGGTCGACGAAACCCACTCAACTGGAGCTGGTAGTAAGACCACTCCATCCCCCGGTCGAGGGCCGGGTGGAGAATCTATTGTTGCCTTTTTGTTTGATTTCGCTGCATGTCCAAGTGGCTGCAGTACCCAACAGTTCAGCAAAAGAGCGCTTTCCTCGTTCCCTGGGTCACATACCCAGTGTACACAGTCGTCATCACGACCACCGTCCACAGGTTTTTCCTTGCAGGATTGGTGCTCCAGCGGCGGTCTCCCCGCCCCTGCATGCCCAGCTGTGGCACACATCCGCCCCCAATGTGACAGTCTCCACGGTTTGCGAGGACAGGCCTCTTCCTCCCCTGTCCCAGGCTGTTCCAGGGGTGGTCGCAAGGAGCCAGATAAGTGCTTCGATGTCCCTAGACTCAGCACGGCCATGACATGGTGTGGCACCTCAAGCTCCACCCCACCGCAAGGCCCCACCTGCCGGTACATCCGACGATGATGTCCCTTTGGTCCCTCTTGCGCGGAACTTGGATGCGTGGCTTGTGCTTTCCAATCCGTCGCGATGGCTGGTCCGGACCGTCCGACTCAGCTACGTGATTCAGTTCACCAGGCGTCCGCCCAGGTTCAGTGGTATCCACTTTACCTTGGTGAAGGACGAAAACCCTGTACCTTGCGCGTGGAGATCGCTACCCTCCTACGGAAGGGCGCGATAGAACCTGTCCATCCAGCCGAGATGAAGAAGGGGTTTTACAGCCCCCACTTCATCATACCGAAAAAAGGCAGTGGGTTGCGGCCAGTCTTGGACCTGCGAGTACTGAACCGGGCCTTACACAGACTCCCGTTCAAGATGCTGATGCAAAAACGCATTCTGGCAAGCGTCCAGCATCAGGATTAGTTCGCGGCGGTAGACCTGAAAGACGTGTACTTCCATGTCTCGATTCTACCTCGATACAGACCCTTCCTGCGGTTTGCATTCGAGGGTCAGGCGTATCAGTACAAGGTCCTCCCTTTCAGCTTGTCCTTGTCCCCTCGCATCTTCACGAGGGTCGCAGAGGCAGCCCTTGCTACGTTAAGAGAAGTGGGCATTCACATTCTCAAATATCTCGATGATTGGCTAATCCTAGCTCACTCTTGGGACATGTTGTGTGCACACAGGGACTTGGTGCTCTCACACCTCAGCCGACTAGGGCTTCGGGTCAAATGGGAAAAGAGCAAGCTCCTCCTGGTTCAGAGCATCTCTTTCCTCAGTTTGGAGTTGGACTCAGTCTCTTTGACAGCGCGCCTCACGAACGAGCGTACACAGTTGGTGCTGGTCTGTTTGAAGGCATTGAAACAGAAAACAGCGGTTCCACTGAAACTGTTTCAGAGGCTCCTGGGGCATATGGCATCCTCAGCGGTGGCCACCCCGCTCCGGTTGATGCATATGAGACCACTTCAGCACTGGCTTCAGACTCAAGTCCCGAGATGGGCATGGCGCCGCGGGACACATCGCTTGGTCATCACGCCTGTCTGTCACTGTCTTTTCAGCCCTTGGACCGACCTCTCGTTTCTACGGGCAGGTGTTCCCCTAGAGCCAGTCTCCAGGCACGTCGTGGTCACGACAGACGCCTCCAAAACGGACTGCATTGGCACATCAACTGCCTCGAGTTGTTGGCAATTCTGCTCGCCCTGAGGAGATTTCGGCCGTTGATCCAGGGCAAGCACGTGTTAGTTCGGACAGACAACACGGCAACGGTAGCATATGTCAACCGCCAAGGTGGTCTGCGCTCTCGTTGTATGTCACAACTCGCCCGCCGTCTCCTCCTCTGGAGTCAGCAGCACTTCAAGTCGCTGCGAGCCACTCATATCCTCCATATCCAGACGCGCTGTCACGACAGGTTACCCTCAGGGGAGAGTGGAGACTCCACCCTCAGGTGGTCGAGCTGATTTGGAGTCGATTCGGACAGGCACAGGAAGACCAGCAAGGTCAGGGAGGATGAGGAGCAGGTCGTCCTGGTAGCACCCTACTGGCCCACTCAGACGTGCTTCTCGGACCTCATGCTCCTTGCGACAGCCCCTCCCCCCCGGCGAATTCCCCTGAGGAAGGACTTTCTTTCTCAGGGACGGGGCACCATCTGGCACCCGCGGTGGTAGACACGATCACTCAGGCTAGGGCCCCCTCTACGAGGCGCCTGTATGCCTTTAAGTGGCATCTGTTCGCTAAGTGGTGTTCTTCCCGATGGGAAGACCCCCAGAGATGCGTAGTCGGATCGGTGCTTTCCTTCCTGCAGGAGAGGTTGGAAGGGCGGCTGTCCCCTTCCACCTTGAAGGTGTACGTAGCTGCTATAGCAGCACACCACGACACAGTGGACGGTAAGTCCTTAGGGAAGCACGACCTGGTCATCAGGATCCTGAGAGGCGCCAGGAGGCTGAATCCCTCCTGACCGCGCCTCGTTCCCTCATGGGACCTCTCTGTAGTTCTTCAGGGTCTACAGAGAGCCCCCTTTGAGCCTTTGCAGTCAGCTGAGCTTAAGGCACTCTCCTTGAAGACTGCCCTCACTTCCATAAAGAGGGTAGGAGACCTGCAAGCGTTCTCTGTCAGAGAAATGTGCCTGGAGTTCGGTCTGGGCTACTCTCACGTGATCCTGAGACCCTGACCGGGCTATGTGCCCGAGGTTCCCACGACCCCTTTTAGGGACCAGGTGGTGAACCTGCGAGCACTGCCCCAGGAGGAGGCAGACCCAGCGCTGTCATTGCTGTGACCGGTGCGCACTTTACGCATCTATTCGGATCGCACGCAGAGCTTTAGGATCTCTGAGCAGCTCTTTGTCTGCTTTGGTGCACAGCGGAAAGGAAGTACTGTCTCCAAGCAGAGGATCGCCCACTGGCTCATTGACGCCATAGCTATGGCATATCACGCCCAGGATGTGCCGCCCCCAATAGGGCTACGAGCTCATTCTACCAGGGGTGTAGCGGCCTCCTGGGCCCTTGCCAGGGGTGCCTCTCTAACAGACATTTGCAGAGCAGCAGGCTGGGCAACACCCAACACCTTTGCAAGGTTCTACAACCTCCGGGTGGAACCGGTTTCGTCCCAGGTAGTGGCACGCAATACAAGTGGATAAGCCCGGGATAGCCGGCCGGGTGTATCGCTTGCACATAGCGCCTATCACCTCCTCTGAGCTGAAGATGTGCACCATTAATTCCCAGTAGTGTTCACAAACTATGTTCCCTGATTGACTTCCTCCAAGCCTTGTGGCAGTCGAGTTTTCGGAGAGACTCACTGCCGGCCCAGTACACGTGCTAACTAAGAGCCCTGTTCTGGGGTAGGTGCTCCGCATGTGGCGGTTCCCTGTAAGGTAACCCCATACGATATATATCTTGCGCTAATTCGTTTCCCTGTTGGCAATCTGCGTCTTCCTTGGGCAGAGCCCCCTTTCCCACAGTCTTCATGTTTGTAGCAACTCCTCCCCCATTGGGTAGGATCTACCATGAGACTCTCCACATGGTCGGCAAGACCATGTGACATATTTTTCCACTTAAATATCCCCCCTCTCTTTGGGCGAGGTGTGGTCTCCGCGGTGTCCTCCCCTTGGGAGGGACACCCCCCCGACTGGCGGCCCAGTCGGATAATCCCCCTTCTTTTTTAGGGAGTGGAAAAAAAGAAGGGGAAAAGAGGCCACGAATGGGTTAGCCTGTCTCTATCTTTTGGGTAGTCGACTTGTCCCCAAAGGGCCGTTCGACATTCATAACTATGTTGGGGGAGGTTACGTGTCGGCCTGGTGTGCTGGCTACGAGGCACACAGTGGTCTGCCCGTCACACACCGCCAGTTCACGTAACACAGTTCAGCCAGTTACGGCATTTCGTATAGGGACCACTAGTGTCACTACATCGACACAACGTTGAGTGAGTGACAGATAGGGAACGTCCTGGTTACTTGCGTAACCTCCGTTCCCTGATGGAGGGAACGAGACGTTTTGTCCCTCCTGCCACAACGCTGAACTACCCGCTGAAATGGCCGGACCTTGTCTCGGCTCCTCAGCATAAAACCTGAATGAGTGGTTGCATACCAGCTCCTTTTATACCCGTATGTCCGGGGGAGTGGCATGCGCTGTAATTTCTCTGTAATGACTCGCCAATTTTCATTGGCCTTTTATCAAAGACCAGAGGTGTTTCGGGCTCCCAAGAGTGACCCCTAGTGTCACTACATTGACACAACGTCTCGTTCCCTCCATCAGGGAATGGAGGTTACACAAGTAACCAGGATGATTTAAACACTTTTGTGTGTGTGTGTGTGTGTGTGTGTGTGTGTGTGTGTGTGTTCAATTTTTTTCTGTGTGAATTAAAAAACTTGAGATTATCGTACGGAGCAATTATTGGAGGTTTCTGCTTTTATGGCCGGTGAGTGTCCATTTCAGAAAGACACCTTTTGATAGTGAGTAGTAAGGTGAATTTGAGGTGTTAGATGTGATATTAACTTTCATCATGTTAGCGAATCCCCATAGTACTCCTGCACTTGTTAATTATTGCTTAGATAGTCTAAAGAGCTCTCCCTATCACAAAAAATTTGCATTGGTATGCTGTACTCTTCAACTGGTTCTATAAACTTCGCCATTTCTCCTTTTGTAGAAACTTTGTAACTCTTAGCCAACACTTAAGGTGAAGTTTTACTACCCTTAAGGTTTACTTAGGAAATTTCAGTTAAGGGGCTTTATGCAACAATTAATGGAATACTTGAGTAAAAAAGAAATATTTAAGGGAAATTGTAGGGGATTATGACGTTTTACCTTTAAAGACCCTTAAGTAAAACTTAAGGGTTGTTTTCTGCAACAACATTAAATTTAAGGGAAATTTAGTGCAATCTTAAGGGAAAATTTCACTTAAGGTGCTTTATGCTACCGGGCACTGGCCCTTAAGACTCCTTTATTTACACTGTGCCATACTGGACGCGCAATGGAGAACGACCAGAAGTAAACATTTATAGTGAAAAGGACTTAAGTATTGATCTGTTTCTAACCTAAAGCAGTCGTTTCGCGTAGTCGTATGGATTACTTTTCTACAATTGTCTGTGTTTTTTAGAGCTTTAAAATGCTGATCACCATTCACTTGCATTATATGGACCTACAGAGCTGATATATTCTTCTAAAAATCTTCATTTGTGTTCTGCTGAAGAAAGAAAGTCATACACATCTGGGATGGCATGAGGGTGAGTAAATGATTCTAGAATTTCCCTTTTTGGTTGAACTAACCCTTTAAGTAAACTGCAAAAAATTTAAAAGGTGATTAAAATGAGGAGAAACTAAAAAGAAATAGTGACCAGTCACAGCACCTATTATGTAAACTTTACATTTTAAACATACTGTTTATACATTTTAAACAATCTTGATGTTGAAAACTCATTCATAGAGTTCATGGACATATTTCTTAAGTACTGTGCCTGTATCTCTTTTTTTCCCCCCTGTGTTTTACTTATCCACTTTTTATAACACTGTTTATAACACTCAGCTTTTAATCCCCTAATAATATTGTCACACCACAAAAAAATGTCATTCACATTATAGGAACTTCTGTGCACAAAATTACTTCTTTTTAAAAAATAATTTTTTCAGTCTGAGGCAAGATATTGTGAAATATTTACAATCTATAATCAAAAACAGACAAAAGATTTTGTTGGATAAGGGTTCATCACAGGGTTAACAGTGCCGGCAGAGTCGTGATTTTTTTCTGGCAGCCTTGATTCTGCTCAATTGCTTGACATTGCATCATTTATCCATTTCTATGTATTTAGTGTAGTGTATGTGCGTAAAAGAGAGGGGAGCAAGGAAATCCCCTTTTGCCACTTGAGATGTGAGCAAAGTCTCTAGTTTGGCCCAAACATTCTCTCTTTTTGCCTTGCAATGTGAGAGGTCTTGCCATGCTTGTCTGATGGCATTTATACTCTGTGCTCACTCACTACACACCTTCCCACAGAGTTTGCCGTGCTTTGTGTCCTGAAAGATGAATGTGTCTTTGAACCTCTTGTGGCATTTGAGTGAACTACCGCTTCATTACAGGTTCCAGCCCTGTGGTGATTAATTGAATGGGAACTATGGAGGAATTTGCTGCATCACAGAGCATGTGCAATGAGTCCAGTAGTGAATTTCATATTTACACAGTGCATTCCATTTATGTGACCATAAAGAGTTCATCTATGGGCCGGAGTCCAAATAAAGGATGGGTCTCTTGAGAGGGATCTCTTTTCTAGTTTTCATTTTCTTTTTGTCTTTGTCTATCCATCATCTTCATCTCTTTTTCACAGTCTCGTCAGCACCTATATCTCCCTTCTACTAGAAGCAGTTTGTATAAATAATATATGCCGCATTACTTCGGTGTCATTAAAGGTGACCTTGGTTAATTATTGATTGGGTCATATGATTACAGCCCCGACCTCTGTTGTGAAGTGTGTTCTTGTCTACTGCTCGGCTCAGGTTTCCTGTCCAAACTCTTTCTTTTAGAACCCCTGAATACCATAATATGATGAAATACTGTCCATTATTATTGTTGGGGGGAATGTTGGTGCCTTTTCAGAGACGTTTAATAATTTTAAAATGAACAAATGTTTCCCTGCACCACCACCTCTACCAGGAATAACATTGTGTATGTTATCCTAATTCTCTTTTGCGGATGAACAGTATATTTATTTTATATAGATCTCTTTAAAGGTGTGTAAGTTTATATATAAATATATATAGAGCATATATGTGTATATTCACACAGGATATACAGTATGTATGTGTGTGTGTGTGTGGGTGTATATATATATATATATATATATATATATATACTCATTCTTTATCATAATTTTCTTCACATTTAGAATAATAGTGAAGTCATCAAAACTATGGAATAATATAAATGGAACTATGGGAATTATGTTGTGACTAAACAAAATCCAAAATAAATCAAAACTGTGTTATATTTTAGCATCTTCATGGTAGTCACCCTTTGCCTAGAATTTGCAGACATGTACTTTTGACATCATCTCAACCAACTTTTTAAACAGTATTGAAGGAGTTCCCATCTATGTTGGGAACTTATTGGATGCTTTTCTTTATTATTTGGTCCAAGTCATCAATTTCAAAAGCTTTTTTTTTAAATTAAATTTTAGTTTTATAATGAAATAAATTAATATGGCGGCACAATTCTATTTATGTCTACAAAACTAATTCAAAAAATGTAAGCATACGCCTTCAGATTTTCAAAAGATTTTTAAGATCATGAGAAACATTTCAGTCAAGTGTTTCACAACTTTTGGCCAGTAGTGTGTATATATATATATATATATATATATATATATATATATATATATATATATATATATATATATATATATATTATATTATTATTATTATTATTATTGTTTTTTTTTTGTTTTTTTTAAAGACAATTTATAAAGACAGGCCTACCATGAGCTCAGAAGTTTATAATCGATGGTACATGTACCTGTTAAAACATCAGTCCACGTTATTTCAACTTATATTTTTAAGAACCTTGTTTAAAGCCAAAATTCTTGTGAAGAACTACACTACCCACGAATCATGAAGAGTAAGATCCACCAAGCCCATGTCCCACTGTGAATGAAGTAATCAAGTTGATCTCCCTACACTCTTAAACTACTTGTATATATTTGATTATTTTGCAATAAACATTAAACATAAAAATGTTTTTATACTTTTTTAACCACTTAAAAAAAGTAATCGTAAGTTTACGTAAAATTTATGTTAATATTAAGGTTCATTTTTATAGCTCTGCTTGATTTTAAGTTGCAATAAGGTTGTGTATACATTACACAAAAGTTAACATGAACTAACAACGAACAATACTTTTAGAGCATTTATTAATATTGGTTAATGGTAATACATTTTTAAAATCAAAAGTTGTATATTTTAACATTAGTTAATGCACTATGAACTAACATTAACTACCAATGAACAGTTGTATTTTAATGAACTAGCATTAACAAAGATTAATAAATGCTGTAAAAACTATATCAGTTATTGTTGGTTCATGATACCGAATACATTAACTAACGAATAGAACC
Source organism: Myxocyprinus asiaticus (assembly GCF_019703515.2). Lineage (NCBI taxonomy): Eukaryota > Metazoa > Chordata > Actinopteri > Cypriniformes > Catostomidae > Myxocyprinus > Myxocyprinus asiaticus. The sequence goes on from NC_059349.1 coordinate 33,635,242, forward strand.
TTACTGTAAAGTGTTACAACATGCTTAATATTAAAAATGAGAGATGTGACATCATTAAGAACTAACATGAACGAACAATGAACAATAGTATATTTATAAAAACATTCATCAAAATGAACCCCTGATGGTCATTGTGTAATTCGCACTGTAAAATTGTGATTCGCCTTGGAGCTGGTTGGTTTGCTCCATGGCTTAGAACAATTTAATGAATGATTTTATGATCTCCCTGTGGAAAAAATGTATATTTAAAAAAAAAAAAAAAAAAACACTTACGGGAAAAAGGCACTATTATAATGACACTATTCACCTTTTAAGTGTTATTGTTAACATTACCAATATGACAAGATATATATATTATCAGGAAATATTAGTTAATGGCTACATCGGAATAAATTTGTCTGCTGCTGAATCAGATATGCAGGCCATCAGAAATGCAGATTGAGGCTATCAGACTTCATGACCTGGTCAACAGTGTTTCATCGAATAAGAAGGATGGGAGTAACGTCAGTCCTCTGTCACCTTGACCTTTCTGTGGCATTTCCCCATTACCCTTCCCCTCTGGCCTGAATGCTTTTTTTAATAAACACTCATGAAATTAACCCTTAATGTCTGCAAGTGTGCTGACTCAACAACAGTTGCCCTGTGTCAATCTCACTTTGATTAGTCTGGCCTTGGCTGACCGGGGATGAGTTTGAGTAAGGTCTGGAATGAAGCACCTGTCACTTGTTTATAATCTGCAAGAGTGTGGCTGTAATGGCTTAACCCTAATGAAGACAGCTACAGAATTAGCTCCAATGATGAACATGAAATGACTTGATGATTTACAGTATCTGTTTGCTTAGTGTTGTATAACATTAGCATGCTTGTTAAAAGTTCAAACAGTGGTCACACTAAAGCATCTTAGTCCCTGTTAGAGCACTTGGGTGTTGTCACAGAAGTTCTCGCAGCAGAAGGAAGCTTGTACATCTCTTTCAGTCCACAAATCTGCTGCTCCTGTTATGGATTGGAGGCGGAGAGAATGTGCTGACACTCGATTGACTCTCTGGGGTGGCCAGACGGCTCCTGCTGACTCAGCGCCAATAACTGACCTCTCTTTGCTCACTGATGTCTGACTGCACTGGGAGAAACAGTGAGTGAAAACTGATCAGGTTGATGCCCAATCATTCAGATATACAGTACATTCAAAGAGAATTCACATTCCGTTTATTCTTTCTTGTGCAAATTATGTTAAATGTAAGTATTTAGTCATTTTTTTCACAGTTATATTAAAATAATAATAATTTTTTATTAATAATCTAAAATTGGCATTAAATAAATGACATGATTACCCATTAAAAAACAAAACAAAAAACTTTTCGTAAATAAACATTTCTTTAGCACAATTGGTTGATTGTAGAGCAGGGGACAGCAACCTTCTTGACATGAAGTGCTATTTTTAATTGTCCTTTTTAATTACTGTGCCAAAAAGGTAGATTGGCATGTAGGGTTGGGAACCGAGAACCGATTCTTGTTCGGAACCGGTTCCATTCTTTACAAAATACCAGAATCGGATGATCTTCCTGACTTTCGGTTCCATTAACGTTAACGGTTCCCCTACGTCTATTTTTCGCGTAAACTTTCAGCATCAGTCTTACACTGATGTGGAAGATATGAATGTCCAACTCGAAATTAAATAGGTACTGGTAAAGTCTTACAAGCTTGAAGTACAACATTAGACAACAGAACACTCAGTCTCTGGAACTGTTACTGTGTGTCGTGTGACTTTAGGCCTGTGAGACTTTAATCAAGCAGTGCAGTTACTGATTGGTTGTTCATATGACGATGTTTAATTAAAGATACACAAGTTTTGTAATACAAAGAATTATTATTATTATTTTATTTTTTTATGAATAAATGAAATATGCCATCACATTTATTGTTTGTTTATATATAGTCCAGATATAGCCTAGTTAGGATCAATTATTTGATTGGGTATATGTCTCTAAAAAGTCAGCAAACACACCTTTTACAAGAATTGTATTACATTTATTTCTGATTTGTTATATCTGCTCTGTAGAAATCTGAAAGGATCTCATCATTTGGCAACAGACTGCAGATGAGAATAAATCCAGTAAGAATCGTTAAATTCCTAACTTTTCCCATCTCTACTGGCATGCCACATGCAGGTGCGAGGGACTTATGAATAAAATACAAACTCCTCTCTCTCGCTGTTGTTTGCGTGCGTGCCCTAGGTTGCCAACTCCAGTGAGTATGGTACTAGCCTATTATAATCAGTGATGCCATCTGCACTGGAAGCATCCATTCCAGTGTGTCACGTCGTACAACAGTAAACGGGTGTCACGTAAAATTTTGCGCTGCAAGCTCTGGCACTACTACTACTGTTTGATTCGATGCGTCCAGTGTACTGTAGACAGCCTCAAGCTGTTATGTTTCGTCAATAGATGGGCCAGTGTAGACAGACATTCTTTGTTACAGTGCATTCAAGGCATGGGTGTCAGTTTGTTTGGCGGGTGGGTACTTTTTTTTTTTTTTTCAGGAAGTGGTGAATCTCATGAATATGAATTAGGTTATGTGCAGATAATGTCAAATAATCTTTTGCTGTTTTGATAAACAGTCAGTTTAGATGACCTATTTAAGAGCTAGAATAAATACTTCACAATTAATTTGATAACTTGATCCATACATCTGGCACTGTCACTACTTTGATTTTGTTAGTCAGTGGATAAATACATGCAAATACAAGTATATTTTAGCCAGAATGACTAATTGGTCTCATAGTAAAGTTTTCGCCTCCAGAAATCTGCCCTAATAAAATTGTATTGTAATAAACGAAGAGTGCATATGTTTGCATTTTGCTTTGCAATTTAAATGGAAAGCAGCACGCGCTGCAGCACGAGTAGAGCGCACATCAAGAAATGGAGATGTTTTTTCTGTATTAAACACTTACCTGATGAAAGCTATTTCAAAAAGTGGTGGGGACAAATTGGCAAAGGCAAGAAGTGGTAGAGACATGTCCCACCTGCAAATTACGCCTATGATTCAAGGTATATATTTTACCAGCATGTGTGTTCCCTGGCAAACTCTAAGGTTAGTTGCTGTGGATAAAAAGCATTGCCAAATTAATATGTAAACAGTGTGGAAGTGAATTTGGAGGAAGAACTAAAGCAAAATGTGACAAATTCGGCACTGATCTATCTAGGACAGAATAAAAATGTTAATTCTGTTCTTTGCAGGACATCTCTTGGGCTATCTCATTGTCACTGTTTGCCTCTATTTAAAGAATTGCAATTCACCATTTGTTTTTGTTTTTTTATGGTAATTATTTTCTTCTTTTGCAATAAGTCTTTGTTACCAAAACTTTTTTATTTCTTTCCTTATTCCCATTATCTTGTTTTTTTCTTTATCTTTTTGTCCTTTATTTTTTCTTAATTTCTTTATAAAATAAGTACTTAATTCATTTAATTTAAAAGTATATTTGTGGGAAAGTACTCTGTATAAACCCTTTTTTTTTTTTTTTACTTTCCCAGCACTAACATTGTTTTGTTTTTGTATTTAAATCAGCTTCTGTTTCATATTTGTGTGCAAATTTATACATAAAAAAATAAAAATAAATAAAAACTTAGCAGCTTTGCAATAAGTATCTTATGTTAGGACTTTACATTTTTTGTTAAATTGAATCTAATCCCTTGGTCTGGCACATATCGCCATTCAAATACTTGTAGATCATAGAGATTCAAAAATAGATTCCATGTGAGGTACATGGTTTGTAAATGACATTCTGATTAGGATTTACTTTCAAGCTATCCTATGAAATGCCAAGAAGGTTCATTCAGCATCAAGATCCCAAATAAAATCAATACCAACTTAACAGACAAGTGTTTCATTTTTGACCAATGAATAATTTAGTATAATCCTCAACATCCGATGCGACCGATGCGATCATCTTCAAGAATAAAGAAAATGCACCTCTTATATTCACCTTTGTTCTATAGAGGGCAAAGCCTTGAATTGCTCCCTTGAGGCTTTTGCTGACTGAATACTGATTGTACATTAAAAGTAGAGGTCACACATTAGTTTATATTCAGCAGTGAATCTTTGAGGAAGAAGAAAACTGATCAATAGCTGTGTCTCAACACCCACAGTCAATTTATGTTTCAGAAAGAGAAAAGAGGGAAAAAAGGGTACATTTTTATGTCTTATATAGGCCTTTAGAACACCAGGAGAGGTGACTGTTGGCTCTTACTTCCCCACGAGATCAGTAAGGAGGATTTCTTAGTGCTGCTTTGAGTACAGCAGCATGCAAACTGGTTCACTGTTCTCAAGGTCATTTCTCCCTCCAGTCCTCTGATTTGAGTGCGGATCAGCTGAATAAAAAAATGCAGCATGGTCAGCATTGTCATTTCAATGTAGTTCCCCTCCCCCCTGAAATTTCTATGGTTGCCCCCAAAAGTTTGCAAAATCAAAACTGACTTGGCACAGGTTGGTACAAATCCACAGGGACTCCCATTTTTCGGCCCCAAGAGCCCATCTTTTATCTAATGTGTCTAGGAGGATGTAGAGCACCTGAGCCAGTTAGTCAGGATGTGATGGATCACCGTACCTTCTGCCTCAGCTGTTTCCTGCTGATCTCCCTCCTAACCCAATCCCTTCTCCCTCCCCCATAATGCTCTCATACTCTGCCTATCTCTGTTATCTTCTCCCACTAATCTCCCCATCTCTGCCTATCTCCCCAGTATTCATACACCCAGCTGGGACCAGCTCTTCCATCAAACCCAATTGTCTTTCTGAGCTGACAGTTCCTTTCACACACCCGCAGTTGACCTGCTCTTTATTTGTGTTGCCTGAAATAGCTGGGCTGTCAGTATATCTGTGCCACTGTAGCGCAGTATGGACTATTAACTTTATCAAAGTCACTTGCAATATCTCAATGCTGCTTGAGCCTGCCACCAGGCATTTATTTGCATGAATGCTGTTTGATGCTTCTCTAATGTGTACTGTATACCATCTTTAGTGTCTCTGTGAAACTAAAAATACCAGCAATGAGTTCTCTTAATTATCTTTACAGGTAAAATGGGAAGGTAACATTCTGATATTAATTTATTATGATTCCTTAAAAAATAAAAATAAAAAAAAAATAGCCTTTTGTTTTTTTTTTACATAAAAGCATATGGGTTGTGATTTAGAACATGATTAGGATCTGGAAAATATGTGTTTGAACCCTTAACCACTTCTCTCATTTTACTGTTACAAATAGGTTAAAATTTAGGTTTCTATTTCTGAGCATTTATCATTTTTACTTGATATTATTTAATGTTAAGGAAATAACATTTACACATATCATTTTCTAAATTTATTTTAGAATTCTGTAGACCCAAATAATTCATTGTATCGAGAAAATAACATACTGTAAGTGCTGCAATGCATTTTCAAAAAAGCACAAGCTAGTACACACTACTGTATGGACAAAAGTATGTGAACACCCGAACACCACAACAAAATGTGCTTGTTGATCATGGAATTTAAAAACTCTGTTTGCTGCCATAACAGCTTCCACTCTTCTGGAAAAGCTTTCCACTAGGAGCTGGAACATGGCTGTGGCAGGGATTTGCTCCCATTCAGACACAAGAGCATTAGTGAGGTCAGACACTGATGTTGGGCCGTGGGATATGGCTCACAGTTGGCATTCCAATTTACCCCAAAGGTGTTCAGAGTGGTTTAGGTCTGGACTTTGTGCAGGTCAGTCAAAATCTTCCATACTAGACTCAGTAAACCATGTCTTTATTGACCTCGCTATGTACACATGGGACATAGTCATGCTGGAACAGAAAAGTACCCACTTTCTGTGTACACCAAAGTACCCACTTTGAATGTTTGAAGCATACAGTTTGCAAGAATGTAATTATATGGAGTATTATTAAGCTGTGTTCTCACAGAAACTACTGGAATAGCCAAACCCGTTAAGAAGGGGGTGTCCACAAACATTTGTCCATATGGTGTAGATATTATAAAGGAACAGTAAAACAGTCATTTATATATATATATATATATATATATATATACAAGCAGAAATATAAAGATAGAAGTATGCTGCATCCATATTCAGTGTTCATTTCTTGTGTTTATTCAGTCCCTAGTTTAAAAACCATTGCCCTTATGGCATAGACTGGGGGGAAAATCTGTTGGTTTAACTTAATTCAATTGTGGATATTGGTTTCACACAATAAAAATGAGTTTCTTTGATATGAAATTAAAATGTAGGCTCTACTTCAATACTTTGTATACCAACAAATGAATTGTGTCGCAAAAACCTAAATGTATTGAGTTAACCTATCTTAAACTTGATATGTTCAAATAACTCTATTGAACCTTGCAGCTTGTTACTAGCTAGCAACTAACACTTTAGCATATATATATATATATATATATATATACACTACTGGTCAAAACTTTTGAAACACTAGACTGAAATGTTTATCATGATCTAAAAATTCTTTTGATCAAAAGGCGTATGCTTAAATGTTTGAAATTAGTTTTGTAGACAAAAATATAATTGTGCTACTATATTAATTTATTTCATTATAAAACTAAAATGTAATAATAATAAAAAAAAAAAGGTTTTGAAATTGATGACTTGGACCAAATAATAAAGAAAAGCAGCCAATAAGTGCCCAACATAGATGGGAACTCCTTCAATACTGTTTAAAAAGCATCCCAGGGTGATACCTCAAGAAGTTGGTTGAGAAAATGTCAAGAGTACATGTCTGCAGATTCTAGGCGAAGGGTGACTACTTTGAAGATGCTAAAATATAACACAGTTTTGATTTATCTTGGATTTTGTTTAGTCACAACATAATTCCCATAGTTCCATTTATGTTATTCCATAGTTTTGATGACTTAAGAAGAAAAAAAAAGAAAATTATAATAAAGAATGAGTTGTTTCAAAACTTTTGACCGGTAGTGTATAAGTGTGTGTGTGTGTGTGTGTGTGTGTGTGTGTGTGTGTGTGTGTGTGTGTGTGTGTGTGTGTGTGTGTATATATATATATATATATATATATATATATATATATATATATATATATATATATATATATGTACGTACTGTATAGCAAGTATGGTGCTGCTGAGAGTTTACAGATCTCCAATCAGTCATTATACTGATGATCCCTCAGTGTTTGCTTCATGAGAAAAGCAATAAACTGATTTTTCAAAAGTAACGTACCCAAATTCGACCTAACCATTAGCTTCACTCTTCTCCACAATGGTAAAATTCAACATGACAAACTCCTCTAAATCCCAACATAACAGAACATTAAACACTAACAAGTCTCCTACTTTTTTTATTTTGCATAGAAATGCATCAAAATAACACTCTCCTAATCCAGTCCCATCCAAAGCATGCTGGGAACTGGAAATCCCCTGCCCAGCTTCAGCAATACATTGATGCAACAAATATTGTTCACATAGTCCTAACACAATTGGATTACGTGAACATGAATGTTTTGTACACAATGAAATCAAGTTGAGACCAAATGCTAAAGAATTGTGTTGCATTAGCACATTTTAAATAATTTAATTGAGCATGCAGTAAAAATCACGTTGAGTGAACACCATCTGTTAGAAGTCTGAATCCATTTGAACATTTCATAGCAATGTGATTTTTTTTTAAAAAATTTTTTTGAAGACTGTATTGAATGTCACTTGGACTTTACGCAATATAATTATGTTCTCTTGTCAAACATAAATATATTAAGTTGATCTCTACTGGAACTTTCGAAAACAACATTCTAACTTTTGCAAGTGATCATGTTAGTTCTCTCATAATTGATCCCGTGACCTTGGCCTTGCTAGTGCCATACTCTACCAAAGCCTTTTTGTTTCCTTGTTAAAATAAAATAAAAGAATGAATATAACAAATAAATGCTACAAGAATACTACTTTCAGTCTACTATAAAATGAAAGCTTTGATATTCAAAAGCCTAATTAACATTGTGGTGGCTCAAGAACAAGATTAACACAAGGTACTCTTTTAGCATGCTGATATCAGCAGACTGAACCAGAAGAGTTGTTGTAATGCATTATTATTGGTCTAGTAGAGGAAACTTCAATGGACAACAGCTCAGAACAATGACATCTTATATCTTTGATACTAGGGCTGAATTAAGGTTGATTGCACCTACTTCCATATACCAATTCTATGCCTCAATCCACCTGATTTGCTGTCGTTAGTATTGTGATTCCTCCTTGTGGCTTCTGACTTCTGTTCCCGCCATAGTTTAATGATTCCCTCAGAGATTTCAACGCTTTGTGCAAGTCAGGTTTTAATTAGCTCACTGTATAAAATAGGTATGACTGCCTGTTAACATCTTGGTCTAAACCAAATGAACTCAAATCAGTATTGGCAACACTATCCAAGAATGTTTGAATGTTCAGTGGACATTCAATAAAAACACTTCACTGGTGCGTGCGGCAGTTGGACTGATAAACGCAGCTCAGCTGATAAAAAGCTGCTGTTCCCTGTGTATCAAAAAGCTCTCTATGTCCACTTGGATCGAGATTTAGCCTGTTTAGAAAGACATTATTTCTCTGTTTCTAAAGCTGTCCTGTTCACGGCCACCAAGCAGGTGCACATCAGCTGGACTTGTCCTGTCCTGCAGCCAAGTCAAGGATAACAAATGGCTTTGGGCAGTTGGAGAGAGAGAGATGGGCAAATAATGAAGGAAAACAAGAATGAGGCACAACTCTTGCTTAAAAGGCGCTCATTAGGAGCAGAGAGGCATGTGAGGGAGTCAGCTGCTGGGTGATAAAGGCAGATGGAGGGAGGCAGGAGAAAGCAGCACAGAAAAGCTTGTGTGGGACTGGACACCAGCCAAACCCAGAGGCCCTCACTTGCATTATAGAACCCTACAGTGGAAAGAAAACATAGCAACCATACAGCTAGACGATATATGACCAGGAAAAGGGTATGCTTTGAATTATAAACAGCCAATTTAGTGAGAGGGGAAAAAGTGTTTTTAAAACCAAACGTTTAAAACCAAAGATGAGAATGACTCTGCCTGTTGCACTCTGTGAAGTTGTCTTAAAAGGGAATTTTCAGTATAATTAATGTTTAAATTATGCTTACTTGTCAAGATGGCTTTAGATAATGGTGTTATCCTGATGTAATGAATGCATATTTGCATAGTTGCCCACAGTATTTTGCTCTTTAAGTTCTCTTAGATGGCTGCTGAACTTGAGTTGCCTTGAATTTGACAGTGAAGGATACTGTTGCTTCATACTGTCCTTGACAATGAGTTTAGTCACAATGAAGCTGTGGCCAAGGTTAAATTGTTTCCAGTATACTGCAGGACAGTTGTGCTTTCCATCCAATGCACATGCAATAGATTTACTCCGTTAGACTTTAAATGATGCACAATGACTGTAGATAGTGAATTTTCCTAAACTGGTGAAAATTTGAATATCCACTTGGCAGATTGGTAGTCTGGTTTACATTTATTCATTTGGCAGACACTTTTATCCAAAGTGACTTACAGTGAATCCAAGCTGTACATTTTTATCAGTTTGTATGTTCCCTGGGAATCAAACTCATGGCCTTGCCGTTGCTAGCACTATCTTCTACCGGTTGAGCTGCAGAAAAAATTTGATGACAGATGATGTAACTTACTCCTCAAAATTTTGAATACAATTGAGCTCAATCAACAGCATTTGTGGCATAATGTTGATTACCACAAAAAAAAATAAAATAAATAAATAAATAAATAAATAAATAAATATATATATATATATATATATATATATATATATATATATATATATATATATATATATATATATATATTTTAAACAAAACAAAAACTTGTGGTTGCAGTAAAGTACTTACAATGGCTGTGAATGGGGCAAATCAGTAAACATTCAAATACATTGTTTTAAAAGTACTGCCACAAATCGTAAACAATAATACATGTTAACTTGATTGTAGTGTGATAAAATCGCTTCTTAAACTTATATGTTCCTAACCTAAAGTTATATCTTGGTTGCAATGACAAGATAACACCAGTAAACCCTACGAGTGATTTTATCACTAAAATTGGGTTGAACAGAGATTTTATCACACCAAAATCATGTTAACATGTACAGTATAATGTTTACATCTTGATATGATATCATAGTCCACGTCTTAACATCAGTTATGCAACAGCCTTTTGAACTCATCCTCTCGTACCTCTCAATAAACATTGAACATCTGAAAAAGAAGCAGGGATTCTCATGCATAGCTAAGGTGACATTTCTGCTGAGCACATTCAGCCAGCCATAGAATGACAATAGCAGGATTAGCGCTAGCTCCTACCCCCACGTCACATCTCTCTGTCAGAATGCTGCGCTCATCAGTTATCTGACACTGGTCCAGAGGCATGTCCAGACTCCTGTAATTGCCCTACAGTATGGATAAACTCCTTACATTGGGTCCCATGAGATGAAATTACAGATGGATTGTGATAGTCAGTCACATGCAGGAGGCATACAAATTCTGCACTTTCCCTGACTTTCATCTACCGTAATAGTTCCCTACAGATTAATGTGGAATAGCCTTCAAGGGCTTTTTGAGACATTGAGGTGAAGGCATTTAGCTATTTTTTGTATTAGCTTTTTATACTAATGTTTAGAAAAATACTCTACACAAGTACGAGTACACAGATGCAGACGTTTGGCCAATCCATTCATTCTAGCATTACTGTGGTGGTAATAAACCTTAGTACTCAAAGGGGGCGATAGAGTTACCTTTAAAAGTCTGCCATTAAACTGCTAGTGTTATTAATCAGGTAAGTTGCTATACATATATTGACTTGACTTGCTCCAGCAATATTCTCTTCAAACTGTTGCTCTGCCATGACATTAGTTGGCTTGAAAGAGAAAACTCACTATAGACAATTCGCAGTTCACACTTACGTATGTCTGCTATAACACCCCTTGTGGCAATGTTGAGAATGCAGTGCATACTTGCATTGTGTTATGATTTGTGTTCTGACACATTTTGGAATGCAACGATTTATGAAATCGAGTTTGCGTAGCTCTTGCGTTCACATACTTCACTTTGAATGTCTTGATTGGTAAGATTGCTATCCAACTGGTTAGGCACGTTCCATTATCCGTACACTTAGCCACATAAACTCATATGCAAAACATATATATACTCACTGAGCACTTTATTAGGAACACTAAGGTCCTAATAACGTGCCCGAAATGGTCTTCTGCTGTTGTAACCCATCCGCCTCAAGGTTCGATGTGTTGTGCATTTTGAGATGCTTTTCTGCTCACTACAATTGTACAGAGTGGTTATCTGAGTTACCTTAGCCTTACTATCAGCTCGAACCAGTCTGGCCATTCTCCATTGACCTCTTTCATCAGCAAAGTGTTTCCGTCCGCAGAACTGCCGCTCACTGGATGTTTTTTGATTTTGGCACCATTCTGAGTAAACTCTAGTGGTTGAGAATCCCAGGAGATCAGCAGTTACAGAAATACTAAAACCAGCCCGTCTGGCACCAACAATCATGCCACTTTCGAAATCACTGAGATCATATTTTTTCCCCATTCCGATGGTTGATGGTTGACATTAACTGAAGCTCCTGACCTGTATCTGCATGATTTTATGCATTACACTGCTGCCACACGATTGGCTGATTAGATAATCACATGAATAAGGTGTAAAAGTGTTCCTAATAAAGTGCTCAGTGAGTGTAAATCTGATCTACTATTCCCATTCATGCTATTTGCAAATATAACTTCACATACAAGATTATTCTAATGCCTGCACTTAATGTGGCTACTGAAAATTATGAACAGGAGGTGGCTGAATTTGCTTTAACGATTGCAGTACAAAACTTTCATGCCTGGATTGTGGGGCTCCCACACTTATGTTACTAAAGAACTAACGTTTACATACTGTATATGGCTTGAACAACTAGATGTGCTTACTTTATACTTGGCCTTGTCATCTCTAACCATGTTCTGAGGTCATTTGAGTGATCAGATTGTTACAGTATGTCCCTCAAATGCATCTGGAGGGAATTTATTTGTCTTTTCATGAACAGATAGTTATCCAATCAGAAAAAAAAAACAAACAAAAAAAAAAAACTAAGAAAGTGACTAGTGTAAATACCTGCTAATATTGATGCTTTACAGTATATAAATAGTTTTTAGGAGAAGTACAGTATAGGAGAAGCGTAAAAAACCTATGGGCTCTCAGTGCTTTTGTTTGGTGTATTTCACATTGTTTTACACATCATTGTAATCCCTCCCAGCCTTTTACTTGATTTTGCTCAGTCGGTGTTGATTTGTCTTCTGGTATTGTGAAGAATCTGCAGCCCTATGCAGAAGCTGCGATTATCTAGGCTGGCTTGTCATCAGTCAAACATCACTACACAGACACTACTGACAGATAAAATCTCTCCCTTCCCTGTAGAGCTGAGACAGGCATCCTCCACCGGAGGGAACGTAACAGAGGTTTTTGGGTTGATATTAACACATTTCTCCTGATTTCATGAACACTGACTTTCAAGATGTAGGTGGTAGTTTTCACTTTCTCTTTGCTTTTATGGTTTTATAATGAACGTTGCATCAAGTATACGTGTTTCAAGGATTTTAGATGTTGGTGCTGTATTAAGTGCTAATAGTATTCAAAAACATATCTGATTGTCTGTGATTCTAACTCTTTTTTTTTTTTTTTTAATTCCCTTGTGAAAAACTACATTCTGAAGAAAATGTGAGTAGTGCTTGCCCATGCAAAACTTGTTGCAAGGATGTTCTGGGGGGTTGCCTGGGTGTTATGTGATTGTAAAGTTGTTCTGGGTGGTTGCTAAGGTATTACTAGGTGATTTTTTACTGGCCCAAGTTAAAAGAGCTGACCACCAAAGTATCTATGATATTCTGTGCTCTAGATATGGCTTAGGTACCTCCTTCAATCTAAGTTTATGAAATGTTTTCACCACGTTTCATCATATGCCATACATAAAAATACACCATACACCTCTCCTCAACAAGCCGAATGATTTGAGGTATCATTCATCTCTCTAGCGCACATGGTGCAGGGTAAGTTATGCACAGAAGTTGAATATTTAGGATTAGGGGTATGTAATAGTAGCAATAGTAATAGTGATTCTTGCCATAGCAAGCAGCAGGACTAATAGTCTGCTTCATATTTTACATTATTTATTGTACAATACTTTTATATGTATTATGCCAAACACAACACCAGTACCACATTTTTGTGTTTTCATGCAATGAGAGAACATTAATTCCTTCCATATAATAGCACTGTTATGCAATCAGTCAAAGCCTTGCAGCAGTCTTGGTGTACGATTTGTGATGAAAAGGTCTGGAATGTTCTGTTAATGGACTGTGAAGACCTTCTGAATTGTGGGCATAGTTGCTTGTGATGGCGACAATGGGTTCTTCTTGCCTGAAGCTTGTTTCTTTATATACTCAGTCTATGACCATAAAGAATGGTCTGTGCAATCTCTCTGAAATGAACAGACTCGTCACATGAAGCTCCCGCAGACAGGGTGTTTTACTGAGGGTGCGATTCATTGATCAACACACAGAAGTCATTCAACAATGTCATATTTTTAACTGTTGTTTTCAACTTTAAAAACATATGGACACTTAAGGAATTAGTGGTGCATGTGCCCAATGTTTATTCCCTCTCTGATGACTCTATGAGTTGACCCTCAATTCGTTTTTGACACCCACAGTCCCCTAAAGGAGAAGAATTTCCATAAGAACATAATCTTAAGTATCTCAAGTAAAACTTAATGCAGAAATGGTCTCTTCTGTCAGTTACAAAGACGAGGAGTCCCTGAAGAACAAAGAGCATTTTGTAAGAACAACTATATGTTTTGAATGTGGTTAGCTTATTTGTCCATTCCAAATTAGATACTAATGAAGGAAATGTGTTCCAATATGTTTTATAATCACCATAGATTAAACAAGATTAACTTTCATCTTGATTATCGGTCTATGAAACAATAAAATACTGTATATTTAAGCAATATCACAAAAGGAAGAGTGCTGTTGTACTGAATATCAGCATGGCTCTGATTCAGGACTATGGTTTTTTTATTAATTTATTTTTGCTTATATACAACAGTTCCATAAACAAGTCAATATTGAGTAACTATTCATTTTAGACACACATATGGCCATTTATTTAGTCTTTTTTTTTTTTTTTTTTTTTTTTTTGTGCTCAATTTCAAACAAAGCTGAGTTGTTTAAAGGAATAGTTGAAAATTATGTCATTATTTAGTCACACTAATGTCACTGCAAACCTTTCTTCCGTAGAACACAAAAGGTGCATTTTCTAAAAATCTCAACAGTGATTATTTGTCATATGATGAAAATAATTAGTGACTTTGTTCTATAAAGCTTGAAAAAGGACACAAATGCATAATAAAACCACAGTAAAGGAAACTGAAACTACTCATGCACTATTTTCTAAGACTTCTGGAGAAATTCGATTACTGTCAGATCAAACCATATAAAAGCATATGAATAATATCAAACCTCATTGGTTCTCATTGCGTGTTGTAAAACTGGTAACATGACTTTTGGTCATGTTTGGATGACATCACTATTCACATACATTTTGACAAATAAACCCTGTAAAGATTTTTAAAAATGTACCTTTTGTGTTCCTCGGAAAGAAAGAAAGTCATATGGTTTTGGAGTGGCATTAGGGTGACTAAATAACTCTTTAAGCTCAGAAGGTGTTTTGAAAGATTTCCTGTTCAGTGGCATGCTCAAAATTAAAGGCTTATAACTCTACAAAAAATAAAAAAAAAATAAAAAAATAAAAAGAGGGTCAGTTGCACATTTTGTAATGATATAGATTATGATAAATTATGAGACTCTCAGTCTAAGAAATTGATGAAAAATCAAATTTTATATTATTATTTGACATGATATATCTCAGGTTTTAAATAAGGTAGCTCCAAAAAACAGATTTTGGTTTGTTCCCAGTCATGTCACCTGTAACTGAATACAATTTTGTGTTGATACGACAAAGCAATCAATAGTTCTAGCATTACAACATTTATTTATCCTAGTGTCCAGAACATCAACAAGTGTCCAAAAGCCTCCAAACAAATAAAACATAATAATTGTACATAAGAACTAATTACACATGCAAATATAACAATGACTAAAGGTATGCTCGCTCTCCAAAGCATGCACGAATGAGTAATGAGATCTCATTCAGTTCCATTCTGTGTCAGCTGAGCCATCATTGAGTCTGTGTCATGTACATGGCACCATCTCCTGGTGGCCAAATGTAATTAGAGTGAACAATCCTCTCTGCTCATATTTGGATGACTTCCACCTCTGGTTGCAGCGATCTGAATCCTGATACCATTGGTTTAGCATTCCATGACACTGGACAACATACTACATCATTTCCTATGAAGTCATCTGATCCAGGAAAGCTAATGTGTTTTTAGCCAGATAGCGTATTATGTGCTGTGTGGACATTGTCCTTGGTGTGGATGATCTAATGATCTATGCATTAATTTATGTTGTGAATGGGCTAATTTTAATTTTCTCCTCTAAGTAATGGTATGTGATATTGTATGTTCTATTTATTTTTCATGAAGTTATAAGCAAAAACACGGCTTATAAGAAACACCTGTTTACATGTAACATGCATGTCAAAGACATACTGTATACTTAGCTATTACTCACTATATTTTTATCTGTGAGTAAATCAATTGGCTGGTTGTATTCTACTCTTTTATAGCTTTCCAACCACATATGACACATGACTATTTGATGATCAGTTTGATGTTTTACTGATTACAATAATATGTGCAGTGCAAAATTATTAATAAATTATCAAAATGGAACACTTCTGATTTGTCTGCAAATTTCAAAGTACTTGTTCAGTTTTGGTCATAATGCCTACATGCATTGTAAAGTAGAGCTTTTAAGCTTTAAAACGATACCTATTTTGTGTTGGTCAAGACTAGTTATTAATATTTACTAATTACTTTTGTCTTGGTGGGTTTAAAGGGATAATGATAGAATTTTAATTGTTTTAGTGAAATATGCCTTTAAAGAAATAAAATAGGTTTATTTATATCAAGGACATGTTGACAGTCTTGGTAGTAAAAGAATTACAAACAGAGGAGGGAACTAAACATCTGACAGCTGCAGACCAAGACTGGCATTACTGAAGAGGGGAAAAAAGAAAAGATATGTCTGATTTGCTGCCAAAATTTCCCTACCCTCAGCACCAACAGCAGCACAGAACAACGCTGAGCTTCAATAAAAGTCGTTTTTTTATCCCTGTTCTCTGGCCTTGGCAGATTGTCCTTTATTCATTCTTCTTTGCAGCAGGCACACATTGCTTGACTCCCTGTTAGTCTGTTTGCCTAATCTGCTTCCCATTTACCAGCTGCTCTTCTGGCCGACTGGCGTTGCGGTCACAATTGCAATGCCTAGCCAGGCCTGTGACAAGGTTGGCTTGGCACATTGCCAGGACAATGAGGTAGCACTTTCTCATTTGTTTTCTTTGCACTCTTCATCTTTGTTGATAGAGTGGAAAGCCAGGGACCTATAATTGATGAAGAGGATGTTTAAGGTGTAAAAGCCATGGGCCAAGCCCAGTTTACTGCCCTCACCAGCTGTTTCTGAATCTGTGCCAGCCTCTAACAGAGGCAAAGCTGTGGGTGTGTTTGGGGAACAAGACCTTTCTATTTTATGTTCCTGGGAAGGGTCAGTATAATCAACTTGAGTTTTTCAACCTAGATGTACCAAAACAAGGCACGTGGCTTTCAATTACATCTCTGGCTCGTCAACAAAACTTCATCACCAATTTAAGGGGGACATCATTTAGTGAGTGAGAAGGACACTCTTGATCAGGCTGTTAATTAAACAAATGTCCATGTGGAATTAGATGTCACATCTAATACAGTGTGATATTCTGTTTGATATCAGTTGTTATGGTGCAGCAAAATCAGTAGTAAGTTCATCACTGATCACAGCTGACTCATTATGAGCCATTAATTAGTACCACTCATGTATGCCTAACACTCCCAATTCTTGTTTAAGGAACTGTTAGACCAACAATTAAAATTGTCATTATTTACTCACCCTTGTGTTGTTTCAAACTCAATCTTCTATCTTCTCTGGAACACAAAAGAAGAAATTTGAAAAATGTCCTGGTCGCTTCTTTACATATTGTTACAATGAATGGTGACTGAAGCTTTCAAGATTCAAAAAGTACGTAATACTGCTATAAAAGTGGTCCATACAATACGATAGCTTTGTGTGAGGAACTGAATGAAATTTAAGTCGTTCACTGCTAATCTTCCCCTCCAGTGTGCTGTTAACTTGAGAACCGCTACAAATGAATAATTGAGAACCGTATCAGTACGATTCAAAAGAATGATTCGTTCAATGACATTTCTACTCTCATGAACGCACCATGGAAAGCTAGGACAGATGTCAAGATTTTCAGTCAATAATTTATAAATGTACATTTCGGTCTGTTTCTCAAAAAAAGCTATTGTATGGCTTTAGAAGACTTGTAATATATTGCATGAGTCTTAAGAACCACTTTTATGATAGTTTTATGGTGCTTTTACCTCCATTTTGAGCTTGAAAACTCCAGTCCTCATTCTCTGTAAGTGCAAGAAAAACTGTGACCAGTACATTCTTCAAAAAATGTCACCCCAGTCTCATGAAAATTTGTATATATTTTACGAGTTGGCGATTTCGTATGATTTTGTACAAGTTCGTTCATATAAATTTGTACTATTTCATCACATGCAAATGACCGGATGTCTAATGCAGAATTAAACGCAAGTTTCGCACACAAGGCGTTAAAGACATTAATATTATGCCCTTACCTAAACCCCTTATCTAAACCTAACCAATCAGCAGAGTGTGTAAACATGATAGGAAGCTGTTGTGTGTGAGAGAAGAAAGTCATTGGCTGTAGTGAAAGTCATACGAATTCATACGAGTACAGTCGTACGATATCATATTAATTAGCCAAATTTAGACAAGTCGTATGAATCCTTACGATTTTGCCGTGAGAGTGTGCAGAAAATTTTTCTTTTTCTTTCCATGTAAGAAAGTCATATGGGTTTGGAATGACATGAGGGTGAGTAAATGTTCATTTTTGGGGTGAATTGTTCCTATAAAGCACAATGTATGCATGCATAAATAAGAAACACTAAAACTCTAAAAGTTACAACAAGCACAAAAACCTTCATAATGCATTTAGATTTTCTTCTAAACAAACTTTCATGCATGTACTGCACTTAATAGCATTATTAGAAATAAGTCAGTGACTCTTCTAGAATTGATGTTGGCATTCTAGGATCAGCCTTTTCTGTATTCACTGCTGCATGTGACAGAAAATAACATCAAGTGATTGGCTGCACTCCCTAAATTCCTCTTGGGTGTTATGTGGGACAAAGAGTGTCCCATTAAAAGACAGTAAAGGAATTATGTACTGTATCTCTTGCACATCGATACATCAATGGGGTAGACTGAACAAAACACAATAACAATATTTCTTTGTTTCACAGTTGCCCTGAATAATTCACATCTGCACATTTACCAGCCAGTGTCTTGATGTGATATCAGGTGAGAACAAATTAATTCACTTTGACTTTATCTGCTTTATAAATAGCAACCGATCATTAGAGAGAGAGAGAGAGAGAGAGAGAGAGAGAGAGAGAGAGAGAGAGAGAGATGGTTTTATTGGTGTGCGTGAACAGCCATATCCAAGTTTGAAGGAACTCTCAGAACTGTAACTAGAAACAGGCACCAGCTTTTGTGGCTCTTTTGAAGACAGCTAGCAGACCAAAGAGGCTGTGTGAGCTGTCAGAAAAGGAAGCCTGCATGGGAAGTGAGAAGAGTTTCAAAGCATCATAAAACACCTGCTTACTATAAATAATGGTCCTATTTTTTTAATAGATTTTCATGCATTCATGTTAGTTTTCACCTGATCACATTAAAGACATACATGTCAGAGATCTAGGAATAACATACCCTTGCACCTGTCATATACAAATTTACAGAGAATCACAAAGATTATGCTTTCTTTGAATCAGGGTCAATGGCGTAACTGTCACTGCATAACGTGACTGAAAGTTGCAAGCAACATACATATTGAGATATATATAGATTTATACACCACATGCAACATGTGCCTATCAATAGGCATGGTGAGTGGCAGGGTTCATATATCCATACCTAGAATGTGTATTGAAGATGTGCTTGCAGTAAATTAGATATCAAGTAAACTGCAAATATACCAGGGACATTTTGATCTCTTGCTTCTCTATACTCCAAGTCTTTCAGAGGAGAAGATTAATGGTTACTTTAAAAGGCTTAAGGTCATGGCACATATTTTTGATCCTTGTTTTTGTTCAGGTCATTGTTGCTGGCCAAAACCTTTTTTTGTTTCAGAACAAACTTGGTCTCATAGAACCACCTTACTATGCCTAATTTTTTGCAAAATTATTTAACATGGCTTGTAGGTATCAGGGCAGTGTCCTGGTGAAATGAACACTAGAGGCGCTAAAACGACTATTACTTTTATTTCCTTTCACACAAGTCATGAGTAAAAGTGCAGATTAACAGTTCATTAAACTGTTTCATACAAAATGTCATCTTATGACATCAAAACACTTTTACTATAGCGCATGACTTGTAAGGCGATACGTTTTATTGCACAGTAACTCAACTGGTAGTGTGTTGCACTTCCGATTCAAAGGACTGGTGTACAAGTCCTGAAGAGCAAGCGAGCTCGACACGAGAGTACAAAGTGTTTTAGAAGCACCACAAATGACGTAGTTACTTCAACAATAGCATTCAAAACATCATCTGTTTTTTTATCTCACATTTGCTTTTTATGACACTATCAGTTAGGATTATTGTTTAGGCAGGGCTGGCGCATATATATTGGCAAACTAGGCGGCAAAAACCTCTTCTGTTTAGGAGAACATTTAACTAACGTTTGATGCCACAAAGTGGATTTTTCACCTCGGAACTGCCGCGATACGTGTAAGGAGCCATAATGTAATTTGGCAAAAATATACGCCACAGTCGTGTTTTTGTCTTTTTTTTTTTTTTTTCCCCTCCATGAGATCAGGCTCTTCTGAACTGTTCTGTGTAGCTCTGAACAAGAAAGATTAATTAGAGATACTGATTAAAGGAATATTCTGGGTCAGTACAAGTTAAGCTCAATCAGCAACATTGGGGCATAATCTTGATTTTCACACAAAATAATTTGACTTGCCCCTCCTTTTCTTTAAAAAAATATGAAAAAAATCACTTACTAATTTTCCTGTGTAAAGTTATATCCAATTTAACAGCAATTTAAAAAGCAAACCCTAAAATGACAGTAAAAACAATGATTTAAACAACTTTACAGCTCAAGTAATACACAAGTTAACAGAATAATTAATGTAAGTGCTTTTATAAAATAAGTTTCACATTTCTGCCTTTAAACCATCAAAAATTGGCCTCATTCACTTTCACTGTAAGTATCTCACTGTAACAACAATTTGCGCTTTTTTTTTTTTTTTAAGAGAATAGGAGGGATGAGTTACCTGAGAAATATTGTTGTTGTACTAAATGTAAGCTTGGCTGTGATTTGGCCCATATGCACATGGTCGCGCTGCTAATCACTACAGCTGCATGATTGTTTTTATACAACAGTTATTAAAAATAAGTTAATCTCGAGTAATTTACTGTACAGTTTAGACACAATATGTAAGACTGTTGAAGTGCAATATGTATTATATTGATGACAAAGCACAGTATGGATCTAATGATATACTTTTCTACAGGCTCGGTGTAGCAAGTCTTTTCATGCAAGGCCATCACTTAAACACTCTATAACATTTTGAAGAATCCACTGTACATCAACGTATCATTGATCTCCAAACTTAAAGGTTATCTGATAAGATTCCGTTTTTCTCTGCGGCTGTTTACTAAAGACGTGCACAATGGCTCTAATATGCTCTGAAAGCATTTAAGAACACTATTATAAAAGAGCAAACAGCATCTGTGACTGCATTGCATGCGACTTTGTTTTACTGCTTACCGTTGTAAAAATGAATGCACGCCTAAGACAGTAGTTAGGAGTATGTTCCGAGCTTATTTTCTCTGGCAGGCATCCAGTGTATCATCATATTACTCATGCATAGACCTGCCACTTATACCCTTATGAAGAGCATTAATTACATTCATACAGGTCACCAGTGCATCCCTGCAGTTGTTTCACATAAAAAGAGGCTGATTTGAAAGAATGCGGCCTCCTGGGACTATTATGCACATGGTATTGCCTACTCAGCACTTCAGCGTGTGAAAGATTTTGGAAAGGAAAGGCAATGTTACTTCTTATGATAATCCACATAGGAGAACAAGTCCCTTCATGGCAGGCAGTGGAGTTCTCAAAGAAAAAAAGTTTATCCAGGGTGTGCCACTGACAAATAGCTCTTGGAGTGCTCCAATTCAACAGGAGCAATGGGACTCCCCCTACCTCGGTATGCCAGAGGGAAAGAGCTGAAAAAAAAAAATTCCATAGGGTTGTCTTTTCCAGGCCAGTTTCCAACAGCTGTCATTCATCTTTCTTATATCCCTTATGCAACACTGCAAAAACCAAGCAAGTGTGTTCTCGCCTCTCTTGTGAACTTTGGAGGCCCATTACAGCTCACTTTAAAACCGAAATATTTGTGGCACTGAAAATGGCTGTCCTTTTCTGCATATCGCTGCCCTCTTCGGTATATTGCTGCGCCGTTTTGTGGCCCGTTCTGCATAACGCGGTGGCCCATTTCAGCTTAGCGCAGCCCATTCGGCCCCGTTTTGCAGCCGGCCTTTCAGGAAAAGTCCCGGTTCTCACAATGGCCAGTCCACCCTGGGTACAAGGATAAATACCACCATGAAACAAATGTACAGGCTAACACAGATGAGACTAGACGATGAATGATGAAACACAAGGGAATATATACAGACATGGAAATGACAACACAAGGAACGGCTGGGAACACTGATTGGAAACAGGTGAATGTGATGATGACGGTGCCTGCTGGGAATTGTAGTGTGGGGACAAACTACAACATAAAAGTCCATGAAAGAGTCAAATTAAGAGTCCGGGAACATGAAGTGATGGTAACACTAAGGGATGTGACAGAAGTCTCTAATCAAATAAGCAAATTTGTGACATTGACCATGTTAATTTTGTTCAGATGTCCTTGCTTCCATTGAAGCACACAAGATGCTCTTTTGTACATTCTCAGATCTTGCTGGAACAACATGGATCATCAGGTTTTGTAAAAACATTTGGATTTCATGCCAGATCGAGTGCATTCCGGCAGAAGCAGGACATACCGAATACTAAGCAATTCTGAAATTCATGTCCCTTTTTTAAATTTCACTAAATTTTTCAACTTTTCATTTATTGTTTAATATTATTATTTGTAATAAAAAAAAATCTGCATTAAAGCTGTGTAATTTCTGCACCACGAGTGCCAGACTGAACTGTAATGTTTTTGTGTCGGGCTGGACGAAAATTTTTATAGCACCACAGACACACAGTACTACTATCGGGCCAAATGATGGCGTGCTTGTGCATACCAGGGCCAGTTGAGTTCCCACTGTCACTTCCGGGGCTTCATCGTACCGCCTCGGGGCTTCCTCGTGAGCCAACAGCCAATGGCCTTTAGGCCGTCGATTACCCTTGGGCTAAACAAGACCAGCTGGGGATTGAGGCGGGGTCAATATCAAAGGCGGAGTTTCGCTGGATCAGTTCAGTGGTTCCAATATCGCCGAACTTGCAGGTTGTGTATCCAGCGCACAACAGTACAGGCTCAGCAAAAATTTCAAAATTGCAGGCACAGTACAATGCACAATGGACAAAGCGGTGCCCAAAGATCATGGTTTGGAGATTATGGAGGGTGTGCTGAGACATCATCCCGCTGTTAGTGGAGAGACCACTCAGCAGTTACAATCGGTGAACTGTCAACGCTAACTTATATTGCTAGCTATCTAATGTTTACATACAATATAAACTCGACATTCTTAATAACTAGATAAAATAATACCTCCACTTGAGCTTCCCTCTTGCTTGTGAAATGGGTGGGGTTTGTGACGTTGGCACCAGGGCTGCGTATTAAGGGCGGGTCTTAGGACAACGCTGCAGGGCTGTTGGCCCGATGGTGGGAATGCAGATTGATTTTGGTCTTGCGCCTCAAGGTCTGAGGCTATTGGCCCCGGCTGGCCAATTGATAGCCCTGGCTTGCACTGGCCTGATGTAAAAGCAGCTAGTGTTTACAGTTTTCAAGAAAATTAACCTACAAATGGCTTACTTATAGTTTTCTCTGCATGTTAAGCTGGGATAGGAAAAAGCCACACACTTCAGCTTTAAATTAGAAATATCTCAATTGGAAGCATTTTCACCAGTGGTCTTAGACTTATGGACCCCACATTATATCTCAAATATAAATGTACTTTAGTTACACTAGTAAATTTCACTGTTTTCAAAAACATTTTTTATGTTAACGTGGTAGATGGACGTTTTTGACCGTTGTGCCACGTCTCGCTTTTTTTTTTTTTTTTAGGTCTTGTGTAGCACTGTGTTTTTCAAACAACCATTTTAAGTTTATAAAGAAATTCTAATATTAAAACGTGTCTCAAGACACCTGTGTTCAATTATATTTGTTGCACTGCGTCTTGCTTTTTGTAGCGCAAGACATGTTTGGGCTGAATGGTTCCTTAATCTACCCAAAAATGGATATTATTGAAATCTAGGATGTTTAGAAATGAATGTGAGTCAAAGTTTAACTCATGAGGTCATGGCTCAGCTATACAGAAAGTCTCCAATTTACAGATCTATCCTTCTCTAAAATAGCAGCAATCCCAGCCTCTCATCTGTGGGATGGTGGGCTGAGCTGAAGCAGACAGACTGGCCCATCTATTCTCTGCATTTCATAGTACAATCTAATGAGAAACAGCATGAAACATATAGAGCCACCCTCATCCTTAAATAAGCATTGTTTAGGGGACTCTAAATGATGTGGTTTGTTGTGAATAATGCAGTTCATGGTAGGATGTTTTCATTGGTTGCAGATGGTCGGGTTTCAAGCCAAAAAGCCACAGAAAAGGAGCACTGTTAAGTGTTATACAATGGTCTCCCATAATGGTTAAACCATCTCTTTTTATTTTTATGCATGAAAGGGTTCAAACCGAGGTGTTGTAATTAGTTTTTGGTCAGCTCTTCTTACTGTATTTCACTTGTGATTGCAATCTTCATTAGACTGCCACACAAACACTAACTGTTAACTATCTTGTCTCCCTTTGAGGAGGAGTTGAGCTTGTGCCAAGACAACTGCAGTGACTAGGGACCCTGCCATGACTGACTGGGGCTCACTAATTTGGGTGAGTGCGGTAGACGTGTTTAAATGCCTTTTTGTGCCTCCCCTCTCTGTTCTGCCTGGACACAGATTGCTCTTTCAGGCTTAGTTTGTCAGAGCAGCTCAAACATACAGCCTTTCCATACATCTCCCCAAACTGCCTCCAGACGCTGCAACAACAAAGAAAATGTGTAGACAATGGAGGTTTTTATAACATACTCAAATGGCTCAAAGGCTATAAAGGCTCAAATGTCTGAGTTGGTGATTTATAAAAGAGCTAGGCAGAAGTTGTGAGGTCTCCAAATGTCAAATCAAAATCAGATCACTTTTATTGTCACACAGCAATATACACAAGTGCAATAGTGTGTGAAATTCTTGGGTGCAGTTCCGAGCAACATAGTAGTCGTGACAGTGATGAGACATATACTAATTTACAATAAATATCAGATTTACACAACACAATTAAAATCTAATATACACATAATTACACACAACACAATATACAAATAATAACATACAATGTACAGTATACAATACACACAATATAGAAAACACATTATACAATAAAAATAGTATATATAGTATATATAAAATATACAGTAGGTTGTATTGTACTGTATTGACATTCAGGCTGTCGGTTGATAGTCAGTTGCCAGTGTGTTGTTAAGAAAGAATATAATTTATGACAGTCCGGTGTGAGATAATAAGATTAATAAAGTGCAGTGCTGATGTATTTTGATCGTGAGAGATCAAGAGTTCAAAAGTCTGATTGCTTGGGGGAAGAAGCTGTCATGTAGTCGGCTGGTGCGGGTCCTGATGCTGCGATACCGCCTGCCTGATGGTAGCAGTGAGAGCAGCCCATGGCTCGGGTGGCTGGAGTCTCTGATGAGCCTCCGAGCTTTTTTCACACACCACCTGGTATATATGTCCTGGAGGGAGGGAAGCTCACCTCCGATGATGTGTCTGGCAGTTCGCACCACCCTTTGCAGGGCTTTGTGGTTATGGCCGGTGCTATTGCCGTACCAGGCGGAAATGCAGCTAGTCAGGATGCTCTCTATAGTGCTGGTGTAGAACCGTGTGAGGATGTGGCGGTTCATTCCAAACTTCCTCAGCCATCTCAAGAAGAAGAGGCGCTGATGAGTCTTCTTCACAACAGCCTCAGTGTGGACCACCCATGTGAGTTCCTCAGTGATGTGGACACCCAGGAACTTGAAGCTGCTGACTCTCTCCACTGGTGCTCCATTGATGGTGATGGGGCCGTGTTCTCTTTCTCTTCTCCTGAAGTCCATCACAAGCTCCTTTGTTTTACTGACGTTGAGGTTGTGCTCCTGACACCAATGTGTCAGAGTGTGCACCTCCTCTCTGTAGGCTGTTTCATCATTGTCAGTGATCAGACCTACCACCGTCATATCATCAGCAAACTTAATGATGGCATTGGAGCTGTGTGTTGCCACACAGTCATGTGTGTACAGAGAATACAGGAGTGGGCTGAGAACACAGCCCTGCGGAGCTCCAGTGTTGAGGGTCAGTGATGAGGAGATGTTGCTGCCCATTCTAACCACCTGGCGTCTGCTTGTAAGGAAGTCCAGGATCCAGCTGCACAGCAAGCTGTTTAAGCCCAGAGCCCGGTGTTTCACATAAAGCTTGGAGGGCACTGGTGTTGAATGCTGAACTGTAGTCTACAAACAGCATTCTCACATAAGTGTTCTTTTTTTCCAGGTGGGAGAGAGCAGTGTGTATTGTAGATGCAATGGCACCATCAGTGGAGCGGTTGTTGCGGTAAGTAAACTGCAATGGGTCCAGTGATGGAGGCAGCACAGAGCAGATGTAATCTCTGATTAGTCTCTCAAAGCATTTGCTGATGATGGGGGTCAGAACAACAGGACGGCAGTCATTTAAGCAAGTGATTTTGGATTGCTTTGGATCAGGCACAATGGTGGATGTTTTAAAGCATGTGGGGACTACAGACAAGGAGAGAGAAAGGTTGAAAATATCCGTAAAAACACCAGCCAGTTGGTTCGCACACGCTCTGATGATGCGGCCGTTAGTGGTGATGATGTTAGTGGTGATATAGATCACGCAGAATGCGCAAAGGCATAGTGGTTTAAATTTAGATTGCAAAGAGATGCTAGAAAATGTTGTCTCATCCTGCTGAGCAATTTAAAGCTGGCATCACACTGTTAGACTCAAAACGACTCATTTTGGCCGTGGGTGTCACAAATGCAGACTGTTTTACTAAGATCTCACTCTCTTCAGTCGGAGGTACACACACAAAATTACATGTTTGCATTTTGATGTTTGCATCACAACCAACTACTTTTACAAACTTGTTCAAGTACTATCAGATTGCATGGTAGCTCAGCTGATGTGTGAGGTGAAAGTGTCATAGAAGCACCCAAAAATTACGTGGTTGCTTCAGCAATTGCGTTTGTCATCTCACATTTGCTTTTATGACACTATCGGTTAGGTTTAGGTGTAAGGTTTAGAGTAAGACTGATTTAAAACTAGATAGAGTATTAAGTTATATAATGTATAATTTAAATCATTAAATTATACATTGTTTTATGGACTGAGATCTCATTCCTGTGTACTGTATGTTTCATAATGCAAGCTAGTAGCGCAAGAGAGGGGTGAAGAGAAAATGACATTACAATATAACTTTATTAATCCCGAAAGGGCAATTTGGTTTAGGCAGACAAAACAACCAGAAACAGAATAGCAGACATTTAGGTAAAGATGAACTGAAGGTATGAATAACTGTTATGTGTTAAAACTGTTATACACTCATGTAGCACTTTATTAGGAACACTATGGTCCTAATAAATTGCCCGACATGGTCTTCTGCTGTTGTAGCCCATCCGCTTCAAGTTTTGATGTATCAAGTTTTGTACCGTAGCCTTTCTGTCAGATCCAACTTGTCTGGCCATTCTCCGTTGACCTCTCTCATCAACAAGGCGTTTCCATCCACAGAACTGCCGCTCACTGGATGTTTTTTGTTTTTTGGACCATTCTGAATAAACTCTAGAGACTGTTGTGCGTGAAAATCCCAGGAGATCAGCAGTTAAAGAAATACTCAAACTAGCCCGTCTGGCACCAACAATCATGCCACTTTTGAAATCGCTGCGACAATATTTTTTCCCCATTCCGATGGTTGATGGTTGACATTAACTGAAGCTCCTGACCTGTATCTGCATGATTTTATGCATTGCACTGGTGCCTGTACAGGTGTTCCTAATAAAGTATTAAGTGAGTGTACAATGTACAAAAATGAAGGAATATCCTCGAAATATCTTGGACTTTCAGATCAGCCGTTACAAATTCTCTTTTGCATTAGAAAATATTGCAATAGGTTGAAGCCACATGACTCTCAGTTCGAGGTGGAAATTTCATAGTCCAGCTTGGCTCAGTGCTATCCTCCTGGATTGTCTTGTTTAATAAACAGATAGCCTCAGGTATGAAGGATGCACTCGTTTGTAGAGCACCTTGGAACCCTGCTGTTTCCTCTTAAGAAACTGGTGGTGGAGAACATGGGAGCTGTCCATTATAATGTCCTTCACATTTCTCCTGGTCTGCTGCTCACAGAATGAGGCGAGGCTGGTTGTGATAGAAGGAGAAATGGTGAACCAGGCTTAAAGAATTAGTCACAGATTTTTCTAAATGAAAGTTCTATCCTAATTTATTTTAAATGCTGTTCTAAACCCATATGACTTAAAAAAGGACCCAAAAGTATCATAAACGTTGTCTAAGTGACATGTCTTTTTTAGGCTACATTTCGGGTTGTTTTTCACTAAATCGTATGCCTTCAAAAGATGGAGTTGCATGGACTACTTTTTATGATGCTTTTGGGTCCTTTTTTAAGCTCTCACTAGCCCCTTTCATGCAACCAGGTAAATTATAGGAAAATTGTTGGGTTGCCTTTACTGGAAAAATGTACCACATGTGCTGTTCACACATACCATCAATATGGAAATGTATGATACAACTTCTCATTAAGGGAAAATGCCAGAGAAAAATTTACCAGTATTTAAAAAAAAAGTTGTGTTCACACATAATCTCTAACCTGAAAATGCAATACATTTTCTGGAAAAGGCTGTATGTGTGAAAGGGCTATTAACTTGAAACCAGACATCAAGATTTTCACTGAAAAATTACTTTGAAAATATAATATTTTATGTCTTTAGAAGACTTGGAATATGAGTCGCAAGGACTTATGATACTTTTTGTCATTTTTTAAGCTTCAAAAGTCAAGTGGGTTTAAAATGGCATTTAAAGTAAATTATGAAAGTTTTCCTTTTTCTGTGAGTTTCCTTTTATGAGTCACAGACCCTATCAGCTGCAATTTAGTATATTGAACAGACAGAACGAAAAACCTCTCCTTTTGTGTTCCAATAAAGTAAGTCATATGGGTTTGGAATGATATGAGGGTAAGTAAATAATGACAGAATTTTTATTTTTGGGTGAACTATTGCTTTAGGAAGCTCCCTTAGTAGTCTTAAACTGTGTCAAAAGCCTTTGACACACTATCCTTAGCAGCACGCCAAGCCAACTAATACCTCTCAGCTACTCACTTCTGCACAATGAGCAATTTGTGATGCATCTTGTTTTACAAGCGTGAACCAGAAAAAAGATGAGGAATAAGAAGTCAGGATGGTGAAAAGTGGAATTAAAAGATGAGAAGGAGAGAGAAAGAGACTGAGGGGTATTTTTATGAGCCTCTTCTCTGACCACTTCAGTGACACGGGCTTTGTGCCTGGAGCTTCTGGTTTCATTGTGCAACCCAACATCCACAGAGACGGGGCTCACTTTGTCTGTGTGCACCACTGTAAGGGTACCTAAAGACAACTTCAGCCTCCACCACTGCTACTCAATAAAAGGGAACAGCTGTAAATATAATGCTCCCAGTTTAATTATGGGACGTCAGAATTCCTCTGGATCCTGCCAAGAGGCCAGAGTGTGCAGGGGAATTAGGGTCAACCGTGAAATGGAATGGGCAAATTACTAAAGGGTTTCTTTGATGTACCATGTCTTTCTTTGTTATACATTTGAATATGTCTGATGTGTAATAGTTGTATTAAAGAAAATTCAGGGAAGGGTTTTTATTCTTTTACTGTACTCTGAGACCTAATATCAGTGGTTCTCAACTGGTTTGGCTTCAGGACCATTTTACATTGGCGACTCAACACATTACCAAAATTGCTTCATGTGCTTAAGTAATGAAAAAGTATTTAAAATCAAATATGTAAATGTATGAATATTACTATAAACTGCATATGCCCAACAACATGCAAAATTATTAATATAACAGGCTGAATAGGAAAATTGACAATTTTGAAAGTGCATAAATAACAGCCTAACATATGGAACAAACACAGGGCAAAGTAATTTATTAGAATTAGCCATATTTCCATAATAAATACTGTAAGGTTTGGTTATGCATGATTGCACAGAGGGCCAAATTTCTCAAGTTATATCATTAAATAGATCATACAAATTTGAAATACATTATATTAAAATAATTAAAAAACTATTAAATCATTAAATGTATCATTAAATCACTAAATAAATAAAAAATTATGTTCTGTGTATTTCATTTTGCTAGTTTTGCATCCATGTTTAACGTTATTCGCTTTTAACATTCATGCACAAGCTTTAGTCTTTTCAAATTCTAAATTTGACTCACTAAAGGTCTGTTCACTCACAACGTGTTCTTGCATTAAAAAAAGACTGACGCAGCACAACAAATGGCACAGCACGCAGGTGTCTCACGATGCATTTTAAAAAGTTAAAGTTCTTTTAACTTGACACAATGATCTTAAAATCGCTGGACTCATGTGACAAATGCTAAGAAATCGGAGAGACATGTTCGAATCAAAGACAATTGCCTAGCGCATGTATTGTAGAAAAACAATCCCAAAACTTTGCAGATGGATGCAAAAACGTGTCTTGTGTGAATGGCCACTAGAAATCGATTTTTGAAAGGTGACGCCCACCTCAGTTGAGTGATGTGCCGATAACTGGTTCTCTGGAAATTAAAAGACACAAAGCTAATAAATCAACCCAAATGTTAATTTCAACTATTTGTTTAATGGTTTCATTTTGAGAAATTTGGCTCTTCATATGATTGAATTGTTAGTTGCGTTTTATTATTAGCATTACGCTTTGTTTTTTCCCTGCTTCTCAGGTCATCAGAACAGACTTGTGGGCCATTTTTGGGTTGAGACCCCTGAGTTGAGAACCACTGTATTATATTATAGTACCAGTCTTCGTTTCAAAGATGTAGTGTGCTGGTTGACCTATACATGTCTCGAGTTCCACTGTACACATGTGAAATAGTTCCTGTGGGAATTACAATTAACTTGCTGGTCTGGAGAACCCTGGGATAGTTTAACTCTGACTGTGCCCTTACCACTGTTAATATTTAATGAGTAACACATTACTTCTGTCTAATGATTCCATAGGTTTCTGATTAATATTGTAAAGCTCTATATCCTTTGTGAGCTGCCATGGTTCCTGTGGGAAATGGAACTGAAAAAATAAATACATTTGCTTGTCAAAGCAGCCGTGTTGAAATGACATTAGGACCCGTTGTTAAAGGTAAAAGCAATACTTCAGGTATTCTGATGGGCACTGATTGCTGTTACTTTCAGAAGTGGTTTTATTACATATGAGTCAAACAATGGTTTCTTAGTTTCCTCTTGTTGTTCATTTGTATACTGTAAGAACATACCTAATGTATTCACACATCAATGACACCCATAAGACCGTGATCTTAACACTGCTTTGCTTTGACCTTTATTTTTTTATTTTGGTTTGTGTGCTTTTTATTATGTCCTTATGTCTCTTATTTTCCCAAGTATCTGACATTAAAAGGTAATGATTTCCCTGCACAATACACAAACTAACCATGCATTTAAGCCAAGTATTTTATGTTATACTGATAGTGGAAAGACAGTGTAGTATTTACAGAGCACAGCTTTCATTGCTCTCTCTCTCTCTCTCTCTCTCTCTCTCTCTCTCTCTCTCTCTCTCTCTCTCTCTCCTACACACATCTACTTCGCTATCTAAATGGGACACTTCTATTTTTATATATTTTTATATAAGGCTAATTATAATGACTACAGACTAACCCTGTTTTTTGTTTTTTTTGTTTTTTTTGTTTTTTTAATCATGAATAACCTTATTTGTCCCAAAGGTCTCCAAGGGAAGGTCTTGTCAGATTCACAAGTTCACACACACTCTCTGTCATTCTGGTCCATTCTTGCCCTTCCAAATTATTATGTCACAGTTTTATATCATCGTAGCCCTCCTTGGAACAACATAAAATTGGCTGAATGAATGCAACCTTTTTAGAAGCATTCACTCCTCAGGGCTGGAATCAATAGCCCTTGTCTAAGGGTAATAGTGCAATTATAGGTTTTTTGCTGTTGTAGTGGGTCAATGGAAGCCTGGCTATTTCAGCCCTCACTGCCCCCCTGTATTGATACTCTATTTTAAGCATGGCAACAGTTGGCATTGATAGGAAGCAATTACAGGGGTTAGAGGTGAAGTGATTAGCAGTAATTATGGGAAGAGACCCATTGAATTCTTGAGCATGCTTAGACAAGGTAACTGGTCACCTTCTACTGTGACAGTCGCACGACTCTTTTTGAGTAGCTGATTCAACATAAATTTGCACGTTCCTGTTTAAAAATTTATAATCTTAATCACTACGAAACATTATTTGCATATTTACTTGAAGTATTCACAAAACGTGCTGTTGTACCTAAGTTTCAAGGCCCTCTCTATGGCACATTTGTGAGAGAACCCCCTTCACTAAACTCAGTCAGGCCTTAAACAGGCAACTAAAGCAACCAAGCATGCATGTGGTCATTTCTGTCTCCTGACCTTCTTAACTTTTGTGAAAAGAATTAATAATGATTGGCTGGTGTTTAGAAGCTCTTGACTGAAAGTGCTATGGTAAGTTTTATGGTAGGCACTCTTGCTTTGATCATCTTATGGCAGTAAAAGCTATTACAAAAATGTACCCCATCAAAATACCATAGTTACTTCAGTTTTTGTTACCACAAATACATTTTTATGGAATTATCATTCGAACAGTGTAAGAAATGTTGTCATTTTGTTTACTCTCCTTTGTTTGATGACCATAGTGGCTAATAACCCTAATTTCAGTAACAATGGTATTTTTGAGTAGAAACCATGGTTTAATAGTAAATGTTTTTAATCGTATGGCTATAACTGTTACATCTCCAAGATGTCAGAGGGACGTCCATATACCACCTACAGTATATGGACAATATCTCAGTGTGTGGTTTTTGATCAACTTTTAACAGTCATAATCCTGCAACCATTTCCATGATGATCCAGTGGCTCTAAAATGTAAGAAACTTTACAATGTCATAAGTCTCAGGCCCAAGTTAACATTGGCTTAGTGCTAAAATATGGCCTTAGATGTGGAAGTGCTCCACACATCAGCCAAACAGCCCATTGTTCCAGTCAACACCAAATCACTCCTAAATGCTGTACGATTTTGATTAGAGACATAAAATTCATGCCTGTTTCTGGGGAAGCAAACATTCCAAGTGAATTTCATGTCTCACAGGAATGTTTGCTTCACCCCGAGGTGGTAATGTGACCACGACATGCAGCAGAGTGGCCGTTATACCTCGGGTATGCATTATTTTTCAATAATTCAACGGACCAGAGTCAATTATTCCACTTATACCACAGTTACCACACCTCAAGGCATCGTTCAGGGTTTTATATCAAGACATTTTCTGGGGCTGAGGCCAAAACATCAGGGGCTAGTGTCCATGTTAAAAATATGTGCATTATATTTTGTTTTCCACATAGGAGGTGCGTTTTTGACCTTCTAGCCTTTCATGATTTACCTATGAAGTAAAATAGTGTTCCCTCATTTTGTAGGAGGGTCTGGGGGCATGCTCCCACCTAAGAAAAGAACAGCACCAAAAAATTTGATTTTAAGGAGTTTGGGAGCAGCATTTCTACATTTTATTGTGTAGCTTGAATGTTATTAAAATATTTACATGACCTCACTAACTGAAGTTTCTTGCAATGGCCTTTAAAATATTAGCTTGCTGTGACAGTGCCATTGGATTTAATTTAAACTATGTTATTTCAGTGATACTTTAAGGTATCTGAAGTATTTTAGTTCTTTTCCACCTAAGCTTCTGTAATGTTTTAAATTAAAATTAAATTGAATTAACACCTTGTAATTTTCTTACTGTAGGCCCAAGACCACTTCACTGAGCTGGGACTGTGCTAGTGAAAATGTTTTTTCCTACTCCATAACAGATATTGTTTTCTTTTCATTAGGCTCTTAATGATGTTAGTAATCTTTAGGAATATTTGAGGTCATACAAGTCCAGTTTATTTATTAAACATAATTCATGAAGAACACCCATTACACAGGAGGAAAACTTTGTCCAGAATGTTTCTTGGAGCTCCAGACTTTAAAGCCCTTTTACTTTCCCTTATATTTACAGTCCAATACCATAAGCAGGTAAGACCATGGATGGCTCATTATTACTGTGGTTAGATCAATGTAGCTTGTCTTTAGTCTTTACCTCATCAATGCTGTCTAGCTGTTTGAGATGTTTGATTTCCTCCATAGCATTATAAACTAGACAATTCTGAGTAAAATTCAAATGGGTCACAATAGTTTTGTGGTAAGTACCAAGATATCGAGGGACGCCCAGACGATGCGCATTTTCAGAGATACAGTTGGCTAGAGAAGAGCGAATTAACCATGGTTTTCGTCTGGAGAAGAATGCAGCTGTGGTGCACGTCAATGACTTGGGCCATCGAGAGCTGCACGCGCAAGACACGCTGCGGTGCCAGGCAGCTTCACGTGAGTGGTTTTGTGATGGCTCGTGCAACACTCACACGAAAACCAGGCTTGAATAGCCCGTGTTTCAGATTAGGAAGCATATTTAGCCCAAATAAGGCAGATGAATATAATTCAGTTTGCAGGAAAACTGCTGCAATAACCAACACTTACTTAACTCCCACTTCAATTCCACTCAAACACCTGAAATTCCAAACAAAAACATTCGGGGCTGGACCAGAATCATTCGGGGCTCAAGTTTTTGACCTAACAACACGCCTTGTAGCTGCACCGAATTATTGAGGCTTAAAGTCATTTTTATACCATGTTGCTTATTACAGTTGTCAGTTAAGGGCACTATTTTGTTGCTGTTGTTTTTAACAACACGATGTCGGTCTCAATAATAGCCGAAACATACTCTACGCAAGTACGTGAACGCATATGCATCTTGCAACGCAAGCTCGATTTCATGCGTCGTTGCGTTCTAAAACGTGTCAGACCTCAATTCATAACTTAACGCATTGTAACACAGGAAATGGCATTCTCAATCCCAAATTACACAGCCTTTATTCAACAAAACAAAATTCACGCTTTACAGCGGAACACTCTTAACATCACACATTCTTCAAAACACACACAGTGTGAAGCAAGGCTCTCTCTCCCCTCTGGGCTTCTCGTCTCCCCTTTATCTCCCAACACCACTCACTGAAATACGGAACAGCTGCTAAGGAAATTACACACAGGTGCGAGTCCTCACCATTCATTCCTCCCGGCCTCGTTCTCCATTCACAAACCAGCACCCGGCCACGCCCCCACTTCCACATACCCCCACCTCAGGCCAGGGAGCCGTCCGGCCTGTCAGCACCTCCACACAGTGCGGCTTTTACTTTTGTAAAAGCCCGTTGACATGGCTCCGTCCACTGGACCGGGTCTGGTACCCCCTTTTTAGTGATATCAGTCAGTGGGCTTGTGATGGTCGAATAATTAGGCACAAACCTTCTGTAAAAGCCAGCCAGCCCCAGAAACCGTCTAACCTCCTTTTTGGTCTTGGTCTAGGGCAGGCTGCAATTGCTGTGGTCTTATCAATTTGGGGACGCACCTGGCCATGACCCAAGTGGAAGCCCAGATACCATACTTCCACCCCTCCAATTGCACATTTCTTAGGGTTCGCCGTGAGTCCCACCTGTCTCAGCAACCTCAAGACAGCTCTCAGATGTTGAATGTGCCACTGCCAATCATTACTATAAATAATATCATCAAGATAAGCAGTGGCATAGGCAGAGTGTTGGCGGAGAATTTTGTCCATGAGGCGCTGAAACATGGCTGGGGCCCCAAACAAACTGAAAGGAAGGGTGACAAATTGATGTAATCCAAACGGAGTGGAAAATGCAGTTTTTTCACAGGACATAGGAGTTAAGGGAATCTGCCAATATCCCTTAATCAAATCCAGTGTCAAATAAAATTGATCGAGCAGTTTGTCGACACCTCGTTGACTTTTCTGAAATCCTCACAGAACCGGTCCGACCCGTTGCTCTTTGGAACCAGAACCACTGTGTGATTCTTCTATTACCCCCATATTGAGCATGGCTTTCAATTCTTACCGAACCACCTCTTTTTTGTGCTCGGGTAACTGGTAGGGACGACTATGTACCACCACCCCTGTGGTCGTTTCGATATGGTGCTCGATGAGATTTGTATGACCGGGAAGAGGCGAGAACATGTCTGAGAATTCTCCTTGCAACCTGGTAGCCTCTGTGACTTGTGATGGTGAGAGGTGGTCTCCACAAGTGGCCAGGGTGATTTGATCGGTGGTTTTTAAGTTCACCTGCAGTCCGAGCCCCTCCCTCTCCAGAATCATCATCGCCAAAGTCACAGGGACCGCCTCTCTCCACAATTTTAGAAGATTGAGGTGGTAAATCTTTTGTGCTCCGCCTCTATCCATTCATTTAACCTCATAATCGATTTCCCAGACTCACCGTGTGAACTCATAGGGCCCTTGCCACTTGGCAAGTAATTTATAGCTCAGTGTGGGGAGTAATACAAGGACTTTAACTCCCGGTGCAAATACCGAGTACCCCTATTATACTGCTGACTTTGACATTCTTGAGCCTAGAGCAAATTCTCCTGTGTTAACTACCCCAGTGTTTAGAGTTTTGCTCTCAGGTCAAGAACGTATTGAATTTCATTTTTGCTGTTTGAAGGTCCCTCCTCCCAATTTTCCAGTAGGACGCCGAGCACGTCACGCGGCCGATGCCCATACAATAATTCAAATGGGGAGAACCCCGTGGAAGCTTGTGGGACCTCTAGTACCTCTAGCAAATAATAGGGGTTCAAGCTGCTTTTCCCAATTTCGAGTGCCTTCATGCACAAACTTACGAATCATATTATTTAGTGTCTGAGTAAATCGTTCGACCAAGTTGTCTGTTTGGGGATGGTAAACGCTGGTCCGAATTGATTTCATCCCCCAATAATTCGTACAGTTCACGTAGTGTACGTGACATAAACGTCATGTCCTGATCAGTGAGGATTTCTTTCAGAATCCCCACTCGGGAGATTATTTCTGAAGAGTGCTTCCGCAACACTACGTGCTGAGATGTTCCGCAGAGGCACTGCTTCCGGATATCGCATAGCCTAGTCCACCAGAACCAACATAAAGCGATGCCTGTGAACTGTCAGCTCTAATGGCCTGAAGAGGTCCATGCCAAAAGGGGACCTTGATTAACGGAAGCGGGTGCAATGGCGCTCTTGGGGTGGCCGGCGGATTCACCAACTGACATTCACAGCATGCCACACACCACCTGCAGATATCCCCGCAAATGCCCGTCCAATTAGGCTGTTCACTGTTTTTTACTGCACTAAGTGACCTACCATTGGATTATAATGAGTCGTCCAGAATAACATTTCCCGACTGCTCTTCGGTATTAACAACTGGGTTGTATCTTCCTTTGTCTGAGTGTCCTGTGTCACTCGATACAACCGATCCTTGATAACTGAAAAGTACAGATATGCAAGTACAATGTCTGGCTGGAGGTACTGACCATCAATCACTTTCACTTGGTCAAATGCATGCCTAAGGGTCTCATCTCGTGTCTGCTCCAAAGGGAAATCCCCTGTAGGGAATCCTCTAAGGGCTGGGAAAGCCAAGACTTCCCCCTCCCCTGAGTCCCCCTGACATGGATCTGACATAGACGGCCCTGGCACTGCCTCCCCAGCCAGCGAATCACACACCACACACCGATATGCTTTGTTGTAGGACCCATCCACATATATTCCCCTCAATAAAGTTGTAAATGCTGGCAAATTCATCCCCAAAATTAGTGGATGGGTGAGGCGGGGACTAACGCCACCTCTATATTATGCTTTTGCCCTTGGAATTGAATAATGATGGACACTAAGGGGTAATCGTGAATAGCCCCATGCACACACCTCACCCGGCGTGCTGCATCCAAAGCCTTGAACCAAGCAATGGTGAAGTGAGGTTTGATTACAGCCTGAATCCACCAAGGCTTGATATGTACCCCCTTGGATATTCACCAGTATCCAGTAAGTCCCAGCTCGATCGGGTGTGGCCTGTGGTGTGTCGGGAATCCAAACCGATGCCCCCATCTCCCTCAACTGACATTGGTCCTGAAAATGCCCGGGATTCCCGCAGCGGCAGCATAACGGCCCAGGTTTTATGCCCGCACCGGTGGCTGCAGTGTCGCCAACCTGTAAGGGAGAGGAGACAGCCACAGGGGGAACAGGAGGGTTGGGGACGCCCCAGGTCTGGGCAGCAGGTTTTGGGGCCAGGGACCCCTGGCTCCGGGGAGCAGGAACAGGAAAAGGCGAGGAGGGATGGGGAAAGGGCGAGAGAGAAGAAGGCTCGCCGGCCCCCAAATACACCATCAAATGGTCCTCAGCCAGCTGGACTGCATCATCGAGTCATGCCGGATGGTGGCACTGGACCCATTCTACTGTTCCCTTTGACAGTTGGTGGATGAACTGCTCCAGACCACTAGGTTGACTACTTCCTTGGCATCGCTCTCCCCTGCCAGCAGCCACCTCCAACAGGCATCACGGAGCTGCTGGGCGAAAGCAAACAGGTGACCGAACTCCCCAAATGTCAGCTTCCGGAAGCTCTGACGGTGCTGTTCAGGGTTACAGCCGACCCGTTGCAGGATGGCTTGTTTTAGGTCCAGGTACTCCAGCAGGCTCGCGATCGGAAGCTGTTCAGAATCAGAATAGAATCAGCTTTATTGCCAAGTATGCTTACACATACAAGGAATTTGTCTTGGTGACAGGAGCTTCCAGTGTACAACAATACAAAAAACAATACAAAAACAGCAGCAAGACATAGATAATAATAAAAAATAAAAAATAGTTATACACATACGTACATACACACACAGACACACACATACATACATACACACATATGTAGTGCAATCTAATACAAATCTGTTATCTGTTATGTACAGTGCAAATACAAATCTGTTCTGTACAGTGCAAATGTTTTTTTTTTTTTTCTACAGAGGAATGAAATGGCAGAAGAGGTTGGATGTGTTGGATAAATATAAAAAAGATTAAACTGTGTATTGCACATAGTTATTGCTCAATGGGGCAATTTAACTGTTCATGAGATGGATAGCCTGAGGGAAAAAACTGTTCCTGTGCCTGACGGTTCTGGTGCTCAGAGCTCTGAAGCATCGGCCAGAAGGCAACAGATCAAAAAGGTAGTGGGCAGGCTGAGTGGGGTTCAGAGTGATTTTTTCCAGCCTTTTTCCTCACTCTGGAAGTGTATAGTTCTTAAAGGGGGGGGCAGGGGGCAACCAATAATCCTCTCTGCAGTCCGAATTGTCCTTTGTTGTCTTCTGATGTCTGATTTCATAGCTGAACCAAACCAGACAGTTATTGAAGTGCAGAGGACAGACTCAATGACCACTGAGTAGAACTGTATCAGCAGCGCCTGTGGCAGACTGAACTTCCTCAGCTGGCAAAGGAAGTACAACCTCTGCTGGGCCTTTTTCACAATGGAGTCAATGTGTGTTTCCCACTTCAGGTCCTGTGAGATGTTAGTGTCCAGGAACCTGAATGACTCCACTGCTGCCACAGTGCTATTTAGAATGGTGAGGGGGGTAAGTGTTGGGGTGTTCCACCTAAAGTCCACAATCATCTCCACCATTTTGAGTGTGTTCAGCTCGAGGTTGTTTTGATTGCACCAGACAGCCAGCTGTTCAACCTCCCTTCTATATGCAGACTCATTGTCATCTCGGATGAGGCCGATGACAGTGATGTCGTCTGCAAACTTCAGGAGCTTGACAGAGGGGTCCTTGGCAATGCAGTCATTGGTGTAGAGGGAGAAGAGTAGTGGGGAGAGCACACATCCCTGGGGGGCACCAGTGCTGATTGTACAGGTGCTGGAAGTGAGTTTTCCCATCTCACAAACTGCTGTCTGTCCGTCAGAAAGCTGGTAATCCACTGACAGATAGACATGGGAACAGAGAGTTGGTGTAATTTATTCTGGAGTATGGCTGGGATGATGGTGTTGAAAGCTGAACTGAAGTCCACAAAAAGGATCCTTGCATATGTCCCTGGTCTGTCCAGATGTTGCAGGATATGATGCAATCCCATGTTGACTGCATCATCCACAGACTTGTTTGCTCGATAAACAAATTGAAGGGGATCTAGAAAGGGTCCAGTGATGTTCTTCAGGTGGGCCAACACCAGTCTCTCAAATGATTTCATGACCACAGACGTCAGGGCGACAGGTCTGTAGTCATTAAGTGCTGTGATTTTTGGTTTCTTTGGGACAGGAATAATGATTGAGCATTTGAAGCAGCATGGGAATTCACACTGCTCCAGTGATCTATTGAAGATCTGTGTGAAGATGGGGGCCAGCTGGTTAGTACAGGATTGAAGACACGCTGGTGAGACGCCATCTGGCCTGAAGCTTTCCTCGTCTTTTGTTTCCGAAAGACGCGGCTCACATCACCTTCACAGATCTTAAGTGCAGGTTGAGTAGCAGGAGGGGGGAGGAGGGGGGTTGCAGGAGGTGTTGGTGTTTGTGTGAAGTGAAGGTCAGAGTGGGTGTGGGGTGTGAGATTGAGCCTTTCAAATCTGCAGTAGAACACATTCAGGATGTCAGCCAGTTGTTTGTCCACTACAGGGTTGGGGATTGGAGTTTGAAATTTGTGAGTTGTTTCATGCCACTCAACACTGATGCAGTTTCGTTAGCTGAAAACTTGTTTTTCAGCTTCTCAGAGTATCTTATTTTAGCCACTTTGATTTCCTTGTTCAGTGTGTTCCTGGCCTGAAGACTTTATCCCCACCCCAGTAAGCATCCTCTTTGGCCTGACGAAGCTGCCTGAGCTCTGCTGTAAACCACGGTTTGTCGTTGTTGAACTTTAAATAAGTCCTAGTAGGAATGCACATATCCTCACAGAAACTGATATATGATGTAACAGTATCTGTGAGCTCATCCAGGTCTGTGGCTGCAGCCTCAAAAACACTCCAATCCATGCAATCAAAGCAGGCTTGTAGTTCTCGCTCTGCTTCATTGGTCCATCTCTTTACAGTCCTTACTACTGGCTTGGTTGATTTTAATTTCTGCCTGTAGGTTGGAAGAAGATGAACCAGACAGTGATCAGAGAGTCCCAAAGCTGCTCTAGGGACAGAGCGATATGCATCCTTTATTGTTGTGTAGCAATGATCCAGTATGTTCCTGTCTCTGGTGGGACATGTAATGTGCTGTTTGTATTCGGGCAGTTGAGGTGTGAGATTTTCTTTGTTAAAATCACCAAGAATAATAATATCTGAGTCCATGTATTGTTGTTCCGTGTCTGTGATTTGATCAGCCAGCTGTTGCAGCGCACCGCATTCAAACACGCGTTTGGTGCGATATACACTCACCAGAATAAACGAGGAAAACTCCCG
This sequence comes from Myxocyprinus asiaticus, assembly GCF_019703515.2. NCBI lineage: Eukaryota > Metazoa > Chordata > Actinopteri > Cypriniformes > Catostomidae > Myxocyprinus > Myxocyprinus asiaticus. The sequence continues at coordinate 33,676,416 of NC_059349.1, forward strand.
CGGTGAGTAGAAAGGCTTACAGTTAATAAAGAGCGTTTCCAAATTAGGACAGCACATCCTCTTTAACGTTGTTACAACTGTACACCAACTTTCACTGATGTAAAAGCATGTTCCACCGCCTCTCGTTTTCCCTGTTAACTCCACGATGCGATCCTCTCTGAACAGCTGGAAGCCCAGCAGATGTAACGCACTGTCCGGAATGGCTTCACTCAGCCAGGTTTCTGTGTAGCACAAGGCAGCAGAGGTTGAAAAGTCCTTGTTTGTGCAGGTGAGGAGATGTAGTTCATCCGTTTTGTTAGGGAGCGGAGATTCGCAAGATGAATGCTCGGCAGCGTTGTTCGAAAGCCCCGCCGATGGAGTTTGACCAGCGCACCGGCTCATCTTCCTCACCTGCATCTCCTGAACAACAAAGTTGCGCCTCCAACTAAAATGTCTAGCAAAACTTCTGAATATTCAAAAACCGGGAAAAGACTGTCTGGAATAAGCTGTCGAATGTTCAGCAGTTCGTCTCTGGTAAAACTGACTGGAAAAAGATGACTAAACACAGGACAAACAAACAAAAACAACAAAACAATAGGAGCGCTCCACACTGAGGCTGCCATCCTTGGAGCCATCATGATGATGAGCAGCTGGTGACAATAGCGGTAGCAGACAGACTGGCCACTGTGATTTGGGCCACCCCCACCGTTCATCTGCATGCTTGAACTGTTCTATGAATGCTTCAGGATCGTCTTGGGGCCCCATCTTTGGCACCGTGATGTGGGGCGTGGCCGCGGGCATTTCTAGGGTGGCTGCTGGAGTACCCCCTGTGCCAGACAGCAACACATCGCCTGTCGGTCTTCTGCCTGGGCTTGAAGGAGCACCTGGAAGCATTGTTCCTGCTCTGAGCATAGCTCCAGGAATGCCTGATTTTGCATCTGGTGGATGCCAGCAAGGGACTTCACGATCTCGGCCAACGGCGAGGACTCCATGACGACGATCTCCCTCGATTCTCTGGTTTCGGCACCAGTGTAACACTTCCCCAGTCAGTCAGGAAAAGAGGAAGCGGGAGACGGTGTTCTCAGTCCCAAATAATACAGTCTTTATTCAACAAAACAAAATCCACAATTTTCTGCGGAACACTCTTTAATGTCACACGCTCTTCACAAGACACACGGCGTGAAGTGCGGCACTCTCTCCCCCTCTGGGCTTCTCGTCTCCCCTTTATCTCCCCAACGCAGCTCACTGAAACATAGAACAGCTGTTAGCGAAATTACACACAGGTGCGAGTCCTCACCATTCATTCCTCCCGGCCTCGCTCTCCATTCACGAACCAGCGCTCGGCCATGCCTCCGCTTCCACACACACCTATGCATTACATTCTCAACGTTGCCGCAAGGGATGCTAGAGCAAGATTAGTGTGAACTGTCCACTTCTGTTGTGTTTTCTCTTTCAACTCAACTTCTGTCATGGCAGAGCAACAATTTGAAGAGAATATTGCTGAACAAGTTAGTTAAAGTCAGTATATTTATAGCCACTTACCTGAATAATAAAACACCCATTTTAATGGCACAGACATTTGAAGTTAACTCTTTCGCCCCCCCTAAGTAATGAGGTTTGTTCCTGCCACGGTAACGAAAGAACGCATGTTAAGCATGTTCAACCAGACCGCACGTTGGCTATGCAGTGGTTAAGTGCTCGCATCTGCATTCACGTACTTGCATAGAGTATGTTTCGGCCTTAAAGCTCATTTTGGGGTTTTGGAAAGAGGGCCGTGGCTAATTCAACGGCTCTGTCTTGTGAAAGTAGAATGGCTAAAATTGTTTACAGCACCTTTAATAAATGCTGTAAAATTATTGTTCATTGTTAGTTCATGTTAACTAATGTTGTTAACTAATGTTGAGGAATGGAACCTTATTGTAAAGTGTTACCAAATAAATCATTTTGTGTTCCACGGAAGAAAGAAGTCATATGGATGTTGTTTGGAACAACATTAGGGTGAATAAATAATAAGGCAATTTTAATTTTTGGAAAAACTTAAATTAATTTTTTATGTTAATTTCTAGCATTGCAGTATAATGCTGCTCTGCCTCAGTGAGAGATCATACTTGTCTGAGGCGCTCGGAAATATTGGAGGTCTTGTTTGTGATGCATGGATATGTATAATGAGCGGTGCTGTTGACAGAGTGAAACTCCCATCAGGACTTCCTCATAAATCAACAAGGTGCACTGACCAGAAGTCTCCATGGATATTTCTGCTTCCAAGAACTGGGCAACACATTCATTTCCAATAATCTTCCAGGCCTGATGCTTCACAGAGACTCTTTTAACTATCCGGTGTGAAGTGCTTAAAATATTGGACATATCTAATGTACCAGATGTAGTAATACTAACAAATAAGGACACTGTAAACACAACTGTAGTACATTTAAACATGTAACATAGTACAGTTGTAAGCTTATATGCATGATGCATTTTTTCCAGCACTCTTTCCAGAGTTTCACACACACATACTGTATTTCTGCTTCAAACAAACAGCGTATGCACTAGCGGCAGAAGCACATTACTGGTCTCATATGGATGCAGTATGTGTTCTCAACATTCTAAGGAGAAGGCTCCTCTTTCTGGTTGCTGTAAATCATACTTTGTAACCTTGTGGACCACACAGTGTAGTGAGCTCTGCCCAGGCCACAGGCTCAGAGGATGGGGCATTGAACCCAGAGATGCTAAGCAGGCCAGAAAGAGCACTTAATAGGGACCCTCCCAAATTCTTGAAGGATATAAGTGCCCTCTATTGTGGCCAGCTCTGGAAAATATCTAGAATAACTGTTATCCTAAGGATTCATTGATGTATTAAGGATTGCCAACCAATCAAGTTTTGTTTCACATTTGTATTTCTTTATTTTGGCTTGTGGCAAGCACAACGCGATATACAGTGCATTCAAGCTATACATTTTATCTGTATGTGTGTCCCCTGGGAATCAAACCCATGACCTTGGTGTTGCTAGTGCCATTTTCTAATAGCTGAGCTACACAAACCTTTATTCTAGTAAGCATACTTGATTTGCGGTTGTTCTTGTGGGCTTGCTGCCCAAAGCAGTGGCCAATAAAGTAGTCAAGCAAGGTTATTCACGTTTGTCTCTTCTTATGACGAGGGTTACTTATGATGAATTCTTTCAGTTCATCCCACCAACCCTTTCTGAAAGAAAAAACATCTTATGTCATAGACCCTTTTCAACATTTAAGCTAAAATCATGTGGCTTATACTTATAAGCCTGGTCAGGAGAATCTTCTACTTAGATGATGCACAGGGCTTTTGTGAAACTGGGCATGTCATTACATAGAAACTATATTAAGCCTGATAAAAGCTATTACTCAAGAAGCCTAGTATTTTGGAATGGAGGACAGGAGTCTTGCAATTTATTGTCAAACAACCCACTTTTCATCCTTGACTTCCTAATTATTCTGCGAGGAGGTCAGTTATTTAAAAGTCAGCTGCCAACTTACCAACTCGAAAAAACATGATAATGGTAGGGGATGTCACAAGTATTGACAGTCTGAAGTTTCACCACTCTTTACTTTTGGGTCTGTCACACTTACTGCTTAGAAATGGAAGAGGGCTGATCAATTAAACAAGTGCCTCTGGCATTTTTCACTGATTCCCTGTCTCCTCTTGCAATGCCTTATTTTGGCAGCAAATCAACATGAAGCTTGCCAAAGTAAGAACAGGAGCACCACAGAAATGTAAATGATCACCATGGACAACAATTTTACAGTAAGTGTCTTTGCATTTGGTGAGGGAGACGAGGTAGCTGCAAAATATTTAGACCGGGGGCTGAAGTCATGAAAATCTTCTAAAGAAAACTTTTTAGTTCTTTGGATAAATTATTAGAAGTTTGTAAGAATGTTCCTAAGTGCGAATATTCATAAGAACAAGTCTTTTCTGCAATACAAAATATTTCAATTTGTTTTTGTAGTTAAAAAAATGTAGAAAACTTAAGAAATAAATTATTCTTAAAGAAATAGTTGATCCAAAAATTATAATTCTCTAATTATTTACTCACCATTATGTCATATCAAACTCAAAAATATATATATCCAGACAATGCATGTCAAAGGGGTTCAACACTTTTATGCTCCAAAAAGCACATAAAAGGCAGCATAAAGGTAATCCATAAGACTCCAGTGGTCTAATCCAGGTCTTCTGAAGTAATGTGGCCACTTCGCTAAAACTATGGCTTCAGTCTAATATCACCAGATCTTGAATTTGAAAAAGCCTCTGAATTCATGATCTTGAAAAAAGACTGAGTGTAACTTGATGTTACCGAAAAATGTTGCTGTTCATTTTAAATACTCTATGAATTCACCTCATAGAAATTTGGGTTGTGAAATTCAAGTTTTAATTATTCAAGCGGTGGATTTCCGGTCTTGAAAGTCAGTTCTCAATATTCAGGTTGTTAAATACAGGTTGAAAGATTCAGGTTGCAAAATTCAAGGATGACATCCAGGAATGCAAGGAAGAGCAAACGAGCATCGATGTAATCTATATCTCTCTTGGATAATCACAAAGCGATGGAAACAGCTCAAAATAATAATTCAAAAAATAAAAAAATAAGTAAATAATATTTGTATTTAGACCCCACAGTGAGCAAGCAAATGTGACTATCAAGGAACACAGAACTCCATAAAATGCTTCCCATTTGTAAACCGCAGCGCAACTGTGTGGACGCATCATACATCAGGCTTGACTGGATAATTAAGAGTGAATTTCAATTAACAATGTGGCATAGACCACAAAACCTGCTCATTAATGACTAATTTCAATTAAACAGATAATTTTCTCCTTTGAAGCACTATGGAAAATGTCAAAAACTGCATAAGGCCAGACATTCTAAATGGCACTTACAATGAAAAGATGAGAAAACATATTGTGTGTCATTACTGTAGCAGCACTAACTGTTAAAACAGAAACAGTTATTTTAACAGAAATTCTACAGATTCATATTATAACAATATAAGGGTCAGAAGAAGTCTGCTCTGTTAGTATTATAATGAAGGCAGTTTTGGTCTAACCTGTGGTAATTCTTACAAATAAAAAAAGTAAAATCAAGGGCTTTAAAGCCTGGACCTCAAGCATTTAGTTTTCCTCCTCGAAAAACCTGTTCTGTTCTAATGCAGTCTGATTGTAGGGAAAAATCTGGTTTTGTTTGCTTTCAGATATTCCAAGAGATGCCTTAAATCAACATAAAACATAAAAAGCAAACAGTTCCATTATAAGCACAGTTCCAACTCACTAAAATGACATGATCAATATGTTCATTTATTATGGCTATATACTGTCGTTATTTTTATTAAATGCATTATTTAAGTTATTTTAATGTATTATTAAAACTTTGATTTTTTTATTTTTTTTTATTTTTTTTAGTGCCTCTTATTGAATGTGCAATCATGCTTATGTTTATTAATAATGGTAACGTTTATGCTATGGAAAAAAATGTGTTACGGGTTGCGGTAAAATGGGGGCCTAGAGTATAAAGTTGTCAGGGGGCCCAAAATCATAACAGCGCCCCTGCCTATGTTCATGCGTCAAGCGCAAGTAAGTGTAATCAAGCTTCAAATCATGCTCGCAACTAGGAGGCTGCAATGTCAAGATTTATATTGAAAAAGGAGTTATATTTTGGTCTATTTCTCAGCCAAAACTGATCGTGTTGCTTCAGAAGGCATGGATTAAACCATTCGAGTTGTATGGATTATTTCTGTATTCTTTTTCTTTTTTGTTCATTTTAATAATTTTTACTTTTTTTATTTTATTTATCTTATTACTTTTTACTATTTATTGTTCTTAAATGATTTAAAAATTATTTGTATGTATCTTATATACAGTATATACTGTAAATATATAATTTTTATGCAAAGCACTTTGAATTGCAATTGTGTATGAAATGTGCTATATAAATAAACTTGCCTTGCTTTGTATTACCTTTATGCTGCCTTGATGTCTTTTCTGGAGCTTGGAAGTGTTAGACCCCATTGACTTGCATTGTATGGATATATTCACATCATATCTTCATCAAAATATGAAGAAGAAAGAGAGTCCTACAAGTTTGAGATGGCATAAGATTGAGTAAATGATTAGAGAATTATAATTTTTAGGTGAACTACTCCTTTAATAATGTTTCATGAATATGCCCTCAGATCCCAGTTGGGTTGTGGACAATAACACTCGTTAGTTCTTCAGTGTAAATTGGAGAAGACAAGGAGCTCTTTGGTGACTGCCAAGGCAACGGGAGCCCATCTCACGGACTTTTTGACTTCAGAATCCAAACCATTGCATTTTATACACATTCTCAATTAAACATGCCCTGAAATTTAAACGTGCCCTTTAGTGGAAGTATACTGTAAATGTCACAGACCACACAGATACTTTTTCCGCATTGTGCCACCAAACAGATCAAATGTAGGAACCCCTGTGCCACTGCTTTAGAGTTTAACCCCCCCAGAACTGATGTCACTTTGCTTAAATTAGTTCACATATACTATATAGTCTAGTCAAAAAAGAGTTAATAATGTTGACATATTATAAAGATGTATAATTTGTCAACATTATGAACAATTTTGAACAGCACACTATATGGTAAATGTGAACTAATTTAAGCAAAGTAAATTCAAACCCACGGGTAGGGTCAATGAGCATCAACAGGTTAATGAAACAGCATCAAGAGCTACTGTATGTAATACCCATAATGGCTTCAGGCTTTAGGTGTCAGCATTAAGTGAGGAGTAGTGAGAGGGGTATATGATAGCTTTATCTGCTCCTCTTTAATTAAAGTGGGTGGATGGTTTTTTTTTGGGGGGGGGGGTAAGAATATACTTAAGTGTCTCTGTTACAGTCAGTTCTCAAAGCTCCGGTTTACCATATGCCACACACAATGTGATGTTGTGAATGTTTCAATATATAGCACTTTATTGTGCAATAGAACGTGATTTTTCAAACCCAGTTTAAGATTAGATTATTATGATCATAAAGGGCATATGGGTTAATAAACACTTCTTTACTTAAACCCATATGTCCTTGTAGCCCTTATCCCTGCTGACTAGACAGTTCCAGTAAACTCCAGATGACCTTATCCATTTTTAATTTCACAGCACTGACTTATTCATCACCCAGATGTCCGTAGAATCCATTTTCTTGCAGCTGTAATGTTGTAGCGTATGTGGAGTCACATCCTGAAACAAAATATTACTACTTGCATCATGTCTTTGTTTTGAGCCAAAAACCGAAAGGGAACAAAATAAAACAACCTTATTTACTATCTTTATGACAGTGAACATCTGTTCAGCTTCAGCTACCATTAAAAGCTGAACAGGAATCAAAACACTTCCGGGTAGAAGCATCATGCCCATTTAAATCAAGGGGGCAAGTGCTTGATTGATCTTGATGAATGTGGATTTTGAACTTCCAAAAAAATATAATAAATAAATACAAATTAATCTTTGATAATTAAGTTAAACAATTATTGTAGGTAGAAAGGTAATTGTCAAAAATGCTGGGGAAGTAATCATCTGTTCACATACTGTATCTAGATGTCACTCTATACTCTTGTATGAAAATTTTTTCTAATGATAATAGTCCTCTGTTGTCTTGTCCCCTATCTAGTGTGGAACAATAATTTAATGACCTCTGTTTTCCAGTAAAGCAGCAGTTTGGTATTACCTGTGCTCCTTGGTTGTAAAGCACCATGTGGTCACACAGGAGTGGGGTTAATTCATTCTAAATTAAATGAAATCCACAGTGCTCAGAGCCGCTGTGTTCTGGCAGCGGTCATGCTGTGCTGCTGACAATGTCAGAATACATTACACCAAATGTGGGATGGGCATCTTTTTATTTGGAGCAATTGTAGAAGACACCAACTGCTGTTGTAACCATTATAAAGGGACACATTGGCCAACTGTGAAGGATGTGAGAAATGTTTCCTATAGCATACTATGCTTCTTTTGTGAGAACCAAGAGGGCCTTGAGTCATGTAACGGAAAACATATTTTGATGAGTCAGTGTGTAGCTCAACACAGTAAAATGCATGTTTTTATACTGCAGAGCTTCCCTTAAGTTAACGCTGTTGAAAAGACCAGCATTGTTGGTAACCAGCATATAGTGTGTTGTGTTTTAGATGCTGGTCCACAGCATGGGGTGCTAGTATGCCAACATGATCACATGGGAATGTTCATGCCCCAGCATGGGGTGCTAGTATGCCAACATGATCACTCGGCAATGTTCATGCCCCAAAAATCGCATGCACTCTGCCTTTGATGTCACATCCCTTTTTATCTCCACCTAGTGAGTTACTACAGTTGCAAAGAAGTAAGTGAATGTGCGTTCATGAGAGGACCGAATGACGTATGCACGTTGGCATGTTCAAATGAATACCAGTGAAGCTTTTGAACAGCGTTCTGTTGTAAATAAACCAAGCTGCACTTCCGGTTGTATTGCGTCAGTTCTCCCATAAACATGCCAACGCGCTTACGTCACACGAGAGGCCGCATGAATTGGGTCCTCTCATGAACGTGCATTGGAGAGCAACCAGAAGTAAACAATTATAGTGAAAAAGACATAAATATTGATCTGTTTCTCAACCAAAGTGATCGTATAACTGTACAAGACATTAATTTAACCACTGGAGTCGTATGGATTACTTTTACTACGACTGTCTTTACTTTTTTGGAGCTTTAAAGTGCTGATCACCATTCACTTGCATTGTATGGACCTACAGAGCTGAGATATTCTTCTAAAAAATCTTCATTTGTGTTCTGCAGAAGAAAGAAAGTCATACGCATCTGGGATTGCATGAGGGAGAGTGAATGATAAGAGAGTTTTTTTGGGTGAAATTTCCCTTTAAGGTGTGTATGTGGATGACTGTAGTTCCAGCTTCGGCCAGTGAGGTCGAACCACTGGGGGAGTTTGGAAATTTGGAAAGCATAGACCGGTTTATAGCACATAAAATATTCAACCTCCTGTCACAGATTTTCCCATTTGTGTCCTTACTAGGCTTGTTATCTATTTTAGCAAGCAAGCCTGGAAATTCTTGCTGGTCTAAGCTGGACGTTTCAGTAGGGAACTTGCCTCTATATTCGAAGATATTGGTTGAAGACTCCATAACACCACATCTGATAGCTATAGATTACACCCACAAGCTCAAATAATGGCAGTGTACTGTGGTGTTGACCAATTCTGACAGGGGTCATGATGAATGCTGCTTTCAGAGCAGAACCTGTAAACAATTATGGATTGCGAGTGGAGGGTGGTCTTGATGAACACAAGAGGATAAAGAATTAAACATGTGGCACACAGTAGCTATGAATCCAAGAGTTCACAAGAGTCCAATGTGGTTTCAGGGACTCTTTGTCATTACAGTGAATTTGGTTTGGATTATACGTTTTACAGTTGATTCTATTGGTCAAGTGTATGCCTTCCAGAGCATTTTGATCTTCAACATCCCAATGTGACATACTGTATATTTGATTGCACACAATTCAAGTTACAATTGACAAACTGCACAAAGAGAGTGCCTTAAGGGCCCTTTATTGTTTTGTCCCATTGTTTACTGCATGGTGCAGTTGTAAAAAACTTTGACAAGTATTGTATTGCTTCTCAGTTTCTTATCTTGAAAGAGCATAGTTTAGATGAATGTTCAAAGAGCTGATTTGCTGATATGCTCATATATGTTATACATCTTTTTTTCTTTTTTACTTTTTCTCCCATAGATCTTTTTATGTGATTCTGTTATTATTATTATTATTATTTATAGACATTTTGGTTAATATGTTTTAATTATTGAAAAATTAACAGTAAACCAAAATATGCCACCCAAAATTAACATTTGACCTCTGTTATTGGAAAACAATGCACTTTCCCCATTTGTAGCTCACAAAGATTATCACACTGTTAAAGCCTGTATATGATTTGACTTGAAAGCAGTTTCTAACCAATTGAACCACACGCAAGTGTGACATAAATACAATTTCACAGCTCAGTTAGGTAAACCTGGCTGATAATGTGTAATTGACAATAGTAGATAAGTATATTAGACAGCAACGGTAGAGAGAATACACAGGAAACAGCAGTGACAGCTGCGCTTTGTTCTTTGTGTACCCAAAAATGCCGACCATTTCTTATCTCAAAGATATATGAGTGAGTTCCTGCTTTTCCTTGGCACACATTCACAGCCTGCTATGCGCCTGGCATTGATACAACATTTACTGAGGAAGGAAATACCATATATGGTCTCAGAGATCTGGCATGCTCTGATATGGTACAAAGTTTACTGATGCCCTGTACACTATTTGCCTTTTAGCCTATTAATGTACTAATGTTAAAATTAGTTCAAGGACATTTTATGTGTTCTGAAAACTGGGGTACATTTTTTATTATCTTTGTTAGAGGCATTTTCTTTTGTTACGAAAATAGAGGTATCAGTTTTAACCGAAATTGGGATGACATTTTCAGAAACCCAAATAGAAAAACTGATGCATCAATGGCAGTCTTATTATGAATTCAAAATATTTGAATGATAACAAATGATTTGGATTGTACCACACCTTCCACATTAAATGCAAATAAGAACGTTGTTCCAAAAGAACACCACCCACACTGACAATTTCTCTTTGTTCAGCAGTATTTCTAAGACGTATGTTGCCCTATATCACATTTCACTGCTTTGAGGAAGTATTAGCAGTTATTTTCCAAGATGTGTTTTTTGACTGCTTGGTTCACATTTGATACCTAACTCCTTTTAACTCCCACAGCTGCCAAAAGAAACCTCTTTGAACTCTAGCCTTGAGGTCAGCCCTGCTTAATGGCTTAAAACTCCATACTTTCCTCATTACTACCACAGACAGTTGACAGTTTACGTGATCTGTCTGGCTGTGGATAACCTGATACTGTACCTCTGTCACTGCTGACTCATTTTTGTTGCTGTCACTCAGCAATAATTGCATTACAAAGACGTGATTGAACCATTGGTATTCATATCGAGAAGTGTCGTGCCCATTCAAACTGCACGTGCCCCTTCAGATTTTTGAGCCAAGTGAATATTGCAACTTCCCAAAAAAAAATTATCTTTCATAATTAAGTTGCATGATTATTTTGGGTTGATGGGGATTTTTTTTATTTATTTTTTTACTAAAACTCTATGTAGAAATCACTCATTCATGTCTAAATTTCGGACATCCAATTCAGTCTCACCTTCCATCGATCATTTGTTTTCAAATTAAATTCACCTAGTACCCACCCTCATGTCGCTCAACTTTTTTCCCTGAAGAACACAAACAGAAATGATCTAAATGTCAACGCTGCTATTTTTTACATACAGCGAAAATGCATGGTGATCACTGGTTGCAAGTTCAGTTACAATTGTATTTTTGTAGTTTATTTAGTTTAGAATGATAGTTTATTTAAAAAAAAAAAAAAAAAAAAAATCTATATGGTTCGGAATTTAAACCCGGGCCTCTTTGCTCACTATTCAAAAAAACGTACTGCTAGCATAAAATCCTATACATGAGGATCTGCAAAGTTTATTCACAGCTTCTTGTTCCACCCCCCCCCCCCCCCCCCCCCATATATATATATATACAGTACTGTGCAAAAGTCTTAGGCACTTATGATGTTTCACAAAAGCATTTGTCATAAGATGGTTATTTATATCTTCAGCTTTAGTGTGTCAATAGGAAATATAAATGTTAGACTCCCAAACATTACTTTTGCAAATAGAAAAGATTAGAATAGAAGAACAGGGAGCCCTGCAACAGATGTCATTTCCCAAACAAAGCCCCCCACTGAACATCATGTCAGTCTGAGATTACATAAAGAGATAGAAGCAACTGAGACAGCCGAAATAGATAGAAGCACTGTGGTGAATTCTCAAAGAAGCTTGGTACATCCTATTTGCCAACAACCAAGAAAAACTGTGTCCAGGTGACCTAAGAGAATTGGTGCTGTTTTGAAGGCAGAGGTTGTCACACCAAATATTGATTTAGCTTTTTTTATGTTTACTGGACTTTGTATGACATTAAGTGATAAATGAAAACTATTTATGTCATTATTTTTGAAGACATCCTCACTATGCAACATTTTTCACATGTGCCTAAAACTTTTGCATAGTATTGTATATAAATAGGTGCATGATGTTCCTGTTCATAATGCTACTGTATGCTACATAAAAAAATAAAAAAAAGCCTAACAAATAAACTTTGTGACAGTAAGAGTTAATGGGGTGTAACTGTTTTCCCCCATTGTTACTCTCAGAGTGTTGTTAATCTGGCCTGCAGTATCTGTGTTCTCGTTCTGCCATCCAAATGGCTCCAGACACCATCCGCACTGACGTTACATGTTTTTGGAAGAGCTGGATTTCTTTTTCCAGCTGTTATCAGTGCCCCCAGACACATGAAGAGGGGCTTGGAGGATTAAACCTTCCTGCCAGCAAACAGTAACCTGAAACTGGGTCAGGTTGTTTTGCCAGGGAACTGGAACAGCAACCAACAGGCACACACTTGAAAACAACTTCAGCCCTTTATGATCATTGTTTCAGACACATATGGGACTCCATCAGTGTTGCTCCTCTTTAGTTCATGGCAAAATATGCAAGCTTTCATATTGCTCTGAAATGTATGCCGAAGGCTTTCTTCAATGGAACACAAAAGGAGAAATGTTGAAGAATGTACTGGCCACTCATTTATTTAAAAAAGTGAATGAGGATTGGGGCTGTCAAGCTACAAAATGACAAAAAAGCAACATAAAAGTTTCATAAAAGTGGTCCATTTGTGTCTTGCCCAATATTCCAAGTCTCCTGAAGTCATACGATAGCTTTGTGTGATAAAACAACTGAAATTTATGTTGTTATTAACTGTAGTTTTCATATTTTATTAAAACTTGTCAAAGTCAAACTTGACGTGCTGCATCTCCAGTACACAAAGGCCTAGATATCACAATAAATGTATGTGGTTGTTATATTGTCTTAGAGATCTAAAAGCAGTCTATCCAAAAGAGTCACTCACATGGTTCCATGTTGTAGACCGTCTTTGTTTACTTGCAATTATTTTTCTGTAGGATTACTCTAAATGGTTTGAATTTTAGGTACCCTACATAGAGTAGCTGTATCAATAAAATTGGACCTTATAACTGTGGTGCAAATGTTTCATCCTGAGCAAGTATTTTGTCTTTAGATGTCTTGGGTCTAAACAGCTGATTGCATTATCCGAAATAAGGTTTAAGTGGTTTACGAGGACTTTTTTTAGGTTACAAACTGGTAATTACAAGGGTATTATGCTATAAATGTGGTTTATGAGGACAAATAATGTCCCCATAATTTAAATCGCTTAAAAAACATACTAAATGATGTTTTATTGAAAATGTGAAAATGCAGAGAGTTTTTGTGAGGGTTAGGTTTAGGGGTAGGGTAAGGGTTAGGGGATAGAATCTCTAGTTTTTACAGTATAAAAATAATGATGTCTATGGAGAGTCCTCATAATGATAGCTGCACCAACGTGTGTGTGTGTGTGTGTGTGTGTGTGTGTATGTGTGTGAGTGTGTGTGTGTGCGTGCGTGCGTGCGTGCGTGAATGTGTGTATGTGTGTGTGTGTGTGTGTGTGTGTGTGTGTGTGTGTGTGTGTGTGTGTGTGTGTAAAAAGGGCTCTGTCTGGGCAGACAGGGTCATGGACAAAGCCATATAGTGTGGATAGTGACCTGTAAACCCTATAGCATCTGCCACTGAGCATGGGCAGTAATGAGATGAGACAGTATTACTAAGAGACCTAATCCGGGGCTCACAATAGTAGGAGTTCATGGGAGATATTAATAGAAGTTAACACAGTATTGCGTATACATTAAATGCAGGGATAGGCATGTGTTTATAGCAAAGGGGCATGTTTAGTGAGATGCCACGAGTTAGTAGTGCCCACAGTGTTATTATAAAGATATAGAAAGTGTTGTGACATGGAGCTAGAGTTGCATATAGGCTGTTTAAAAGAGGTCTGTACATGTGTTTTTATCTCTTTCAGTGTAACACCATTACTGCTGTTCCTCTTTTATGGGTGTGCAGGCGATTGAGGCCAGCTGCTCCGTCTGCCGTAAACAGTGTGGAGCAGATTACTCTAATGCCCCATAATCGCAGTTACATAACCTACACACTTATTCTTTGTTTTGATTTCAGATTCTCTCCATTGCACTCTCTTACAGCTTTGCTTTCTCATCAAACAATGCAGCATTGTAGGGAAAGCATCAGGGTTGCATTTACCTTTCATCGGCCCTCAGAAACAAAGTAGCACGGTGCTCTGCCATGTTTGTGCATCACTTTTGGTTGTTTTAAATTAATTTCATATTCTCAAGCTCGTTGGATTGCAAACAAAGTTTTATACAAAGTTAAAGGAACATTCTGTGTTAAAAAGAAGGTCAATCGACAACATTTGTGGTATAATATTGATTACCACAAAAAATAATTTTGACTTGCCCCTCCTTTTCTTTAAAGGTGCACTCAGTACATTTTTCCTCATTAAAAAAGTTTAACTCTTAAAGACATGAATTGTAATTTTACAGTATATGTAGGAAATCATGACCACTCATAAAAATTAAGGGCTTTATTTTCATGAGTGCGCAAAGAGCAGCGCTACGACAGTGCGCTACTTCTTATCCAATTTTCGTGAGAGCGCTAATTCTAAGTGCAATTTTCATGCCAGCGCAAAGTGAAACTGGCCGTGGGTGGGAGTGTTTGCGCTGCTGTGGGTGTATGCGTGCAAACTGTGGGTGTATTGTATGTAAATGAAGTGGCACAAAGCAAAATTAGCTAGTTCCCTGAGAAATATGTCATTGTGCTAAGTCATTTCAATACCACCTCTTTACTCAGTGCAAAGTCCAAATTCAGTTCTTGCATTTGCAGTTATGGAGATTTCACCAGCAGGTGGTAATAAAGTTCATGTCCAAATTCTGAAAGTACAGAACATCAAATTATGACCTTGACGATCGCTGTTGAAGCTGTTTGTTGAAACAAAAAATTAAGAGATTTGTGTTACATTTTCTAGAGGTCATGGTTTATTTTTTCAATAAATATTATTATTTTTATAGTTATGTTTAAGTCACTGCAAAAGGTGCCGGTGGAAGAAGGAGAAAGTAAAATGTTTGGATTTGGTATGATTGTTTTTTTGTTTTTTTTTTACCACTTCAGTATTTTGATTATATGTTTGTTTCGTTTGAAGTGTAATTTGAATTTTTTCGTGTTTCAATAAATGAATTAAATTGTATTTAATTTAATTTAAATTTAAATTTAGTGCTTATATGATTCTTCTTTACTAAATTGTACTTTACAAAAGTGCAGATTTAGGGGGGTCACGTGACGGCATGCAAGCAGCAGACGTGTGAGTGATGAGCTCTGCGCACTTTGCAAAATTTTTGATTATTTTCATGTTATAATTTGGTGAAATTTGATACACCCAGTTACACATTTGCTCTTTGAGGCAAAACATGGCAAAGAAGTCAAAATCCTCGGGCTCTGGAGACATTAAAAGACACTTACGTGTTCAGGATGAAAGCCCCGACAGGGGACTCGATTTGGATGGCGCGGCGGGAGAGGAGATCCAGCGTCAGTTGTCCAACATGTCGGTGATGTTGACGAAGGTTCTTGCTGACTTGGAGGATCTCGTTGTAATACGTCCATCGATTACGGTGATGGAAATGAAATTCTCTGAGATCGTTACAAGAGAGTCAGATGCTGAGAAACGAATTGATTTTCTGGAATCTTCGGAGAGGGAATTAACCGCTAATCCACCCGCGACCAAAGTTGATCTGGAGCGTATTCTTAAAAAGCTTGAAGATCTTGAGAATAGAAGCCGCAGGAATAATGTTCGAATTGTTGGAATTCCTGAGCATGAGGAGGGCAGAGATATGGTGAAATTTCTAGATGAGCTTTTCCCGAGTCTACTCGACATAACAGGCCAAAAGCTGGAAATTGAGCGAGCTCACAGAGTCCCTGCTCACAGATCTGCTGACGGAGATATGCCCCGATTGATTCTGGCCAGATTTCTGAGATCATCCGATAAAGATCTGGTGTTGCGCCAGGCGAGGAGCAAAGGGAAGCTTTCTTGTAAGAACCATAATATTTTCTTGTTCCTGGACTTTGCGAACTCGACAAGAGAGAAACGCGATCGGTTCAAGGAATGTAAGAAACTCTTACATCAGAAAAATATCTCGTTTGCTCTGATGTTCCCGGCCAAATTGAGAATAGAAACGAAGGTCGGTCGCAAAGTATTTACATGTCCAAATCAGGCAATGTCTTTTATTAAATCATTGGCTGAGTAAACTGCGTTGGCTCCGCCGAGCGACTGGAGCTTGTTTTGTGAGTAACACTTTTCCTTGAAGAGACTTTTGCATTGATGAAAGATTACTTTTGCATTGAAGTTCCAGGCCGGTTTGGGGTGGCACTGCGGATGACCGCAAAATATCTACATGCTCACACAAAGGATGTATTTTATAAAGTTGACTGATTGTGTAAGTCATGGTATATACTTTTATGCGGCCTCCGAGTGAATTGACTAGACCATCCGGGGAACCGGGATGCCGGTTTTGTTTCTTTTCGTGTTGGTTCCGCCTAGCGGCTGGAGTTTGTTTTATTGAATAACACTCATTTGGAACAGCTGTGGATTAATCTGTTCGTTCTTTGTGCTTATTTCTTCTGCTGGCTGTGGTTTGTTTTGTTGAGTATTTTTACGGGACACTGGAATGATTACTTCATCCGCTGAACTCATAACAGCTGGCTCACTGAACATTTGTTTGTCTGACCAAGGAATCTGAATGGTTTTATATCAGCTGGAATTTGTTTTGTGGAAGATCACACCTTTGAGACAGTTCTGTGAATTAATCTACACATTCTTTGTGTTCATTTTTCCTATTGACTGGGCTTATTTTACAAAGTATTTTCTGTTATGTAATTTTGCCTCACAAATTTGTAAGGCAAAATTGAGTAATCCGATGGCAAAGTTGTCGTGGGGACTCGTGGGCGTTCATGGACCTTTTGAGTTTAGAGGGATTGTCGCCGGTTGGCACTGTCATGCGTGGAGTTGAAGCACACGTTTTTCTTTTTACTGTTTGTTTTGTTCGGGAGGAGGTTTGGGGTTTGATTGTTTCACTAATGGGGAATGTGGTCTATATAATTTTGTTTTTGACACACAATTTATTTTTTCTACTATATCAAAATGTCAAATGTTAATATGAGTGGATTGTCTCTCTCCACATGGAATGTAAATGGGTTGGGGCACCCCATAAAAAGAAGGAAGGTTATTACTTTTCTTAAATGTAAGAAATATGATATAGTGTTTCTTCAAGAAGCACATCTCTCTCCGCAGGAAGCTGAAAAATTTGGGAATATATGGGGTGGACATGTTTTTTCTAGTGCTGGCTCAATAAGAGCAAGGGAGTCATTATATTGGTAAATAAACATCTACAATTCAAATGTCTCAAACAGATTAAAAATAAATTAGGGAGAGTCATTATTGTTTTAGCTGAAATTCAAGGGCAAAAGTTGATTTTGGCTAATATTTATGTACCTAACACTGATGATCAGGGCTTTTTTATAGATCTTGAAGGGATGCTGCAAACCGCTGGCACCCCTCATTATATAATATTGGGAAGAGACTTTAATCTTTTGATGGACTCAGTCCTTGATCATAGTGAAACAAAAGTGTGTAAGTCCTCTAGAGCAACATTGACGCTTCACAGGATGTGTAAAAATCTTGGACTTTTGAACCCATCTGGTGGGACTATAAATTTTTTTCATCAGTCCATAAGATTTATTCTAGAATAGATTTTTTTTTTATATCCAAATCCCTCATTTCATCTGTTGTTGATTGCTCAATTGGAAATATCTTAGTCTCAGATCATGCTCTGGTGAGTTTAAAGGTGTTGCCATATACAGAGAAAAAGAAATCATATAGTTGGCACCTTAATGTGTCCCTTTTGCAAAATCCTGATTTCCAACAAATGTTAAAGACTGTAATCAGTGTTTATATGGAGACCAACTGGTCCTCAGTATCCTCTGTGGGCGTGGCTTGGGAGGCACTTAAGGTGGTTCTTAGGGGTCGGATCATACAGTATGCCTCATTCATTAAAAAATACAAAGCACAAGAACTTGTGGAGTTGGAAGGAAATATTAAAAGTGCCGAGGCAGAGCTGAAGCGCCGTATGTCATTTGATGGCCTCAGAGAATTGACCCGATTGAAATATAGATATAATACTATTTTGTCACAGAAAGTGGAGTTTTGGTTATTCAGGGCAAGACAGTCATACTTTGAGTCGGCTGACAAAGCAGGAAAACTTTTGGCTAGATATATAAAGCAGAGAGAGTCTTTTTCTATCATTCCGTCAGTGAAATCTGCTTGTGGTGAAATATTTACCTCGGCTATTGATATTAATAATGCCTTTAAAGAGTTCTATCTTGATCTCTATGGTTCCACGTCTTCATCCACTGATGAAGATATTAGGAACTTTGTGGAACCATTAGATCTCCCTAAACTGACGACTGTGCAAAAAAATTACCTTGATTCTGAGATAACCTTGGAGGAGCTTGATGAGGTAATTAAAGCCTTGCCTAAAGGCAAGGCTCCGGGGCCTGACAACTTTTCCTCTGAGTTTTTCAAATCTTATGCTACAGAACTGGCTCCACTTTTGTTAGAAGTTTATACGGAATCATTAAAGAACGGGAAGCTTCCGCCAACCATGACACAAGCCCGGATCAGTCTGATTCTAAAAAAGTTACCGCCCAATTTCCCTGATCCAGTTAGATGTAAAGATGTTGCCCAAAATTCTGGCTAATCGATTAAGTAAAGTTATGACATCACTTATACATATAGATCAGGTGGGGTTCATTCAAGGCCGTAGCTCTTCTGATAATATTAGGCGTCTCATCAATATCATGTGGTCAGTAGCGAATGATCAATCTCCGGTTGCTGCCATCTCTCTTGATGCCGAAAAGGCGTTTGATATGGTAGAATGGGATTATCTTTTTAAGATTTTGGAAAGGTATGGGTTTGGGAGTACATTTATTGGTTGGATTAAGTTACTTTATAGACACCCTGTAGCAGTGGTGCAAACAAATGGGTTAATTTCAGATTATTTTACTCTGGATAGGGGCACCCGGCAGGGTTGCCCTCTTTCCTCATTATTGTTCTGTCTTGCCCTGGAACCATTAGCAGCCATGATAAGAAAGGAGGATGATTTTCCAGGGGTGACGGCGGGAGGTGTGGCGCATAAGCTTCTGCTTTACGCAGATGATATTTTATTATTCGTCTCCGACCCTACTAGATCTATGCCTTGCCTCCACAGAATTATTAACTCCTTTTCCAAATTCTCAGGATACAAATTCAATTGGTCTAAATCCAAAGCTTTGGCTTTGACAGCGTACTGTCCAGTAATGGCCTTCCAGCCGGGTGCCTTCCAGTGGCCCAAACAGGGAATTAAGTATTTGGGAATTTTATTCCCAGCAAATTTGTCTGATTTAGTCAGAGTTAATTTTGATCCCTTAATAAAATTTTTTCGAATGATGTGAACAGGTGGGCTTCATTACACTTATCGATGATTGGGAAGGTTAATGTTATTAAAGTGAATTGTATTCCAAAATTTAACTACCTGCTACAATCTCTCCCTGTAGATGTCCCCCTCTCTTATTTCAAGCAATTTGAAGGCATAGTGAAGTCCTTCATTTGGAATGGTAAACGTCCCAGGTTAAATTTCAGTAAGTTACATAGGCCGATTGACAAAGGTGGGTTAGGCCTACCCAAGATTTTATTTTATTATTATGCATTCAGTCTTAGACATTTGGCTCATTGGTCGCTTCCATCTGAGAGAGCTCCTCCCTGGTTTTGTATTGAAAAGGAAGTTCTTGCCCCTATCTCGCCACTGCAAAGCCTTTCGATTAAAATGGCTGGAGAGGTTAAGTCGTACCCCGTTCTTTTGAATTTGCACTCAATATGGACAAAAGTGTCCAGAGTGTTTAATTCTGATATTTATTTATATGTAGCCTCGAGCATATGGCTGAACCCTAAACTATGTATTAATATGTCCCCTTTCTGTTGGTCAGATTGGATTGTGAGGGAGGTTAATACACTTGGTGACCTATATGAGGGTGGAGTATTGAGATCTTTTGAAAATTTGATTCAACATTTTGGGATTCCTAGATCTCAATTTTATAAGTATTTACAGCTGCGCCACCTGCTCTGCTCTGTTTTTGGGAGTAGCATACACCCCCCTAGAGCGGCAGATACTCTGGAAGTGGTGATTGCTGCTTTTGGGAAGGGTCATGAGGCATCAGTGTATTACTCCCTGTTAATTCAGAGTCTGGGGGACGGAGTTTTAAATTCTCTCAAAAGATTATGGGAGGAAGATTTAAATTTGTTATTGGAGGAGGGAGTGTGGGCAAGGATTCTAAAAAACATGAAGTCTGCATCTAGAAATGCAAGGGTTCGCCTTATGCAATTTAAGATTTTACATAGATTTTACTGGACCCCCTCTAGATTGTATAGGCTTGGTCTTAAGGACACACCCATCTGTTGGCGATGCCATACTGAAGATGGAGACACCATCCATGTTTTTTGGGGGTGCCTTAAGATCCAAGGATTTTGGTTGAAGGTGCAAAGTTTTGTGTGTGATGTGTTGGGCACCCAGATCTCGTTCTGCCCCAGACTCTGTATTTTGGGAGATAGGGAGGTCATGGATTTGGTAGATAAGTACATGAAGGACTGGGTTTTGACCAGTGTGATGACTGGTAGGAAGGTTATTTTGAGGAGTTGGAAGTCGGATGGAGCACCCTCGTTCCCGGAGTGGTGCGCGGAGTTGGGGAGGGTGGCTGCCTTCGAGGAGGGGTCGAGCATTAGGATGGGGGTTAGGGAATCTTACAATAAGAAATGGGGCAATTATTTAGCATTTTTGAGGGAATCTCGAGGTGGGGCATTGGAGGGAGTAATTTAGAGTTTAGGTTTTTTTTAGGTTTTTTTTTTTTATTATACTTGATTATTGTATGTTATTTTATGTTGTTGTTTTAGTTTTTGTGTGTGTGTGTCTATATTCTATTGACCACAGGGGTGTTCATGGGGGGGTCAGGGTGGGTTGAGAGTTTGGTAGGGGGAGGGGAAATAGTGGGGGTTTAATGTTTAAAGTGTTTGATTCATTATATATATGCTGTTATATTTTTTGTGTTAATTTATGAATCAATAAAAATGTTAATAAAAAAAATAAATAAAAAAATATATTGCTTTTATAAAATTATAAGCTTCACATTTCTGTCTTTAAACCCTCCAAAAATTTGCCCCATTCACTAACATTGTCGATTTTTGCTTTCTTATAGAAAAGGACAGACGATTCGTAATTATTTTTTGGTGAAATCAACATTATTTCACAAATGCTGTTGATTGAGCTTAACATGTATTGAACCTAAAATATTCCTTTAAGGTTTCCAACAAATTAATATACAATGGATCTCAACCCAAGGTTGTTATAGTTTTTAATTTTTAATGTAGTTTTCATTTCCATTTTATCATAAATTGGTCCTTTCAATTTAGTTTTGTTTTCGTTGTTTTCACATTTTAGGGCTGGCCATTCTTAGGGCTATTTTATTGTTATCTAGTGGCATTTTGCATGTCAACTGAAGACAGAGTGTAAAGGTTTCAAATTTTATAATTTACTGTGTACAAAACACTATAGAAGTGTATTTTAGCCAGGCCTCAGTTTTTCCAATTTTGTAATTTTTTATTTCAGATAATAACACTCAATCAAGGCCAGAACCACCATATACTTTTAGGTGTCGCATCATTCCCAATATTCAAATCAGTGATTGATTCTTAAATTATTATCCTGAATATGTAGTTAAATCCTTAATCTCAATAAACAGCAGATTGTAATTGACATCTTATTGTTTTCAAATGGAACAGAGTGCACTTTATTAAAGTGGCAGCATATGCAAACTGTGCCTTTTTTTTTCCAAGGGGCTACTGAACAGCTTTGCATGACCAGTGAGGAGGTCATTTAGAGTGCCTTCTCAAAGTAGAGGGGATACAAGGTGAAGTGCTAAAAGCCAGTAAGGAGTATTGAGCAGCCTGCTTCATCACCAGTACTTAAAGGGCAAGTTCAGGTTCAGACTGACTCCTCACCCAAGGCTTCATCATACTTAAGAGCTGATGGGATTAGTGCATACATTTGCATTGAATTAACACACATTTATTTGGTCCCTCTCAGTGGCATATGGTTAGGTATTTTCTATTACCTATTTTCTTAGTCCAGGAAGGTCTAGAGGTCTAGACTACCAGAGGGCTTTAGGCAGTCCCATAATGGCCCCATACCTGCCTTTATTGTACATTGCATGTTAATTTTCTTTTCTCATTGCGCTTATTTACGGTCCTTTAATTGGTCTTTTGTTCTTGCATCTATTTAACCATACAGCTGCCTTTACGCTACAAAGACGGTGTTGCCTTATAGGCATTGATTTTGGTGTATATATCGCACATATAGCCTGTATAGTATGTTAAAAATTATGTGGCATACACATTTAGAAAAAAATTTCTCATGTTCCTTTTGTTGTAACGTTCTAGTGTGACTGCACAGAATACTTTCCCAGACTGTGAGGCCCTCCACATCCTGTCAGGCTTACACAGAAAGGGTTTCAAAGAGAGCCGTTACCCATATACTATGACTTGGGCACACCTGTCACACTGGCAGTTAAGTTTCAAAATTGAGCACAATTCCAGGAATCCCACAGTTTTAGTGCCAAAGGGAAAGTCCCATTGACAAGATGCAGACCTCCCCTTGTCATTCGGGGGGAGGGGAAAGGAGAAAGCACTCTGTCTAGGGTAAAAAGGAACTTCAGCATCTATTTTATAATTGCTCACTGAACACTAGAGAGGTTTAAGTTACAGTGCATTATGTACATGCAAATTCAATGATCAAGCAAGCTACAGGGTTTTACATTAACTTCACTATGAAAGTGTGTTTATTAGGAAGGTAAAAGGTGGAGTTGATGTCTGCTCAGTGTTGTGTGTACTGTGCATGCTGAAATATTTCAAACTTTCTTTGGTTTTTCTTTCATCAAGGCTGCACTTCTAAACTTTTGGTTCTCAATGAAAGGGAACATAAAATAGGACAAGCCCAACATTAAAGAGGGGTTTAAGATGGGGAGATATGAAGGAGCTAATTCATGGGTAACTGTTTAATAACACAGCAATTCATATTAGTTCAGAGGTTTAAGAAAAGTCTAAGAGGGGGAAGTTATAACATTAAACCCCAGCTGGAAAAACATGCAATGCATTTGGTACATCTTAGAAGAATAACTTGACTTGATAGTAAAGCAGTTGTTCTTACAGTAGAATGCGTACTCTAGATTAGATGATTGATTTGACTGTTAGAACAAATAGTTTAAGTTTATTTAGGTACAAAGGTGCAGTAAATTTAAATGAAAGGAGATTCTCTTTTAGATTCAAAAGCATTCCTACACTGTAATAGGCTGTAGTTGCTTGATTACCTTCTAGTGAAATGTGAACTTGGAACCTTTAGCTTTTATTATACGAGCGGCACTTTCAGGCTCAATTCATCACTTCTCTTTGAAGATATGGCATAACTGATAATGCAGTGTATTATTTCACAACTAATGGATTACAGTGTTGACAACTGATCACACCTTGCTGGCAGATTTGATGGTTGACTTTCAGTTTATATAATCAGTTAAGATGCTAAAAAGTTCAATTTCTTGGACAAGAGAAAAAGTTAAAAGCATAGACATTTGTTTTTTCTTTGATGTTATGCAATCAACTGTGATTGAAATTTTGCCTGTCTCTAAAATTATCGAAATGGTTCTGTAAATATCATACTAGCTTGTTTATATTCTAAATGATAATTAACTTGTAATCCTATTAAATGGTTTTATGCAAAGCAGCATTCAATATCTTGTAAATACTGTATAGCGTTGCATCGAACTCAGGTTATCATTTACACTGGCAGACAATTTGTCATTCAAACTTCATCTCAAAACAGTTTCCATAAAAATCTAATTAATGATTAGTTGCACGGAAGAAAAAATGACGAAAATAATATTTACTTAATTTTTATTTAGAAAGTTTTTGCACAGTTTTTCTAAGTAAATCTTGGTAAATCGTAGTAAAATCTACTTAACTTTATGGCATAATATTGATTAAAATTATTGAGTAAATTTAACTTAAACATTTTAGTAAATTCAGTAACTTTTACTTACAAATATGATATACATGGTATAATAATAAACATCTTATCAAAACATGTCAAGTTTTGAATTTTGAAATATACAAGGTTGCGCAGCCTTGTATATTTCAAAATTCAAAACATGACATGCTATGATAAGATGTTTATTTAAGTTTTAATACGATTATTAAAGTATCATGTATATTATATTTGTAAGTAAAAGTTACTTGGTGCACAAAACACCATGAAGGTGACAATCAACAGACAATTGTTTTGGTCATCAATGGGTAATATTTAGTAAAAAAAAAAAAATGTACTCAATGCTGCACAAAACAAGAAAATTAACAAAATTAACAACAACAACAACAACAAACAAACAAAAACGGTGTAAATAGACTTGCAAACAGTGAAATCACGCAAGCTCATTAATTATTGAAGCCTATTGCATGCTGGAAACACCAGCTTCTAAAAGTTAAGTACAATTTACTTATTAGGTTGGCTTCAGAAAGCCAACCTACTGATCTACTATTTAAACTTATTATTATTATTATTATTATTATTAGGTTGGCTTGAGAAAGCTGATCTGTTATTAAAACTTAATATTATTAGTGGTGCTTGCGAAGCAAATTATAATCTCACGGATTTATTATTCTTCTTCTTCCGTATAAAATTTTGGCACCTAACTCGTCCCGCACCATTTGTTGTAGACCCACAAATGAGGTTCCAAATCGACCGGCCTCTTGAGGATACCTGATATATGACTTTGCTAAGGGGTGGGGCGTACGGTGCACCCCTGGGGGGCAAAAAACATCCCAAAAAATCCCACTTACTGCATTGTGCCGAACTTTGTCAGATCATATCTCCGGATCAGAATTTTTTAGAGACATGTGGGTGGACTCATTTTATTCAGCTTAGTAAGCAGTTTTTGACCATTACATGAGATTGGAGGTAAGATATATCCCTGTGGGGTAAAACTGGCCCAAATATGCCCCATAGGCATACTATGGCAAGGGTCTCGCCCTTGAAAAAAAATGTTTCCTACTATGACAAGACACTGAATTTTGTGGGATCATACCTCCCAATCAGAATGTTGTAGAGATATGGGGGTGGGCTCATTTCACTCGAGCTACCAATCAGTCTTTAAGTATCACCTAGGAAATGGTGTAGCCACACCCTAGCAACCGATTATGGTAACCTAGCAACCAGACTCATAGACTTCCATTCAAAATGCCTCAGAAGGATATCTTCAGAGCAGAATGTCGTAGAGACATGCGGATTGGCTCTTTTCAGTCAGGTTAGTAAGCAGCCAATAAGAATCACTCTGGTCAATGGCTAGTCATGCCCTATCAACCACTTAGAGCACCCTAGCAACCAGTCCTATTGACTTCCGTTAAAAATGGATGAGAGGGATATCTTTGGATCAGAATGTCCTAGAGACATGGGAGTTGGCTTGTTTTACTTGGGTGAGCAATCAGTCTTCATGTATCCACTTGGAAACTACTTAGCCACGCCCTAGCAACCATTTGGAGCACCCTAGCTACAAAAACCCATTTGACTTCCATTCAAAATGGCTTAGATGGGTATCTCTGGATCAGAATGTCATAGAGACTTCATTGTTGGCTCGTATTACTCAGGCCAGCAAGCAGCCTTTTTGTAATCCCCTGGCAACTTCCTATCAACCAGATGCACTTACTCTAGCAACTGTATTGAAAAACCCATATCTCTGCACCACAACATCGTATAGACTTCAAATTTGGCTTTTTTTAATCAGACTAGCAAGTAGCCTTTAAGTATCACCCTGAAAACTACTTTTCCACACTCTAGCAACAATTTGGGGCACCCTAGCAACCAAACCCCATTGTCTTCCATTCAAATTGGCTCAGTGGGTTATCTTTGGATCAGAATGTCATACAGATTTCAGTGTTGACTCGTTTGATTCAGGCTAGCAAGGAGCCTTGTTAGTATCACACTGGCAAGCAACCTAGCAACCAAATGACCTCACCCTAGCAACCAAGTAGCAATATACATATCTCTGCACCAGAACATCATAGAGACTTCCAGGTTGGCTCATTTAACTCAGGCTAGCAAGGAGCTTTATGGGTTTGACCCTGGCAATTTCCTAGCAACCAGATGAGCTCACCCTAGCAACCGAGTAACAAAACTCATATCTCTGCACCAGAACATCATAAAGACATCTGGGTTGACCCATTTGACTCAGGTTAGCAAGGAGCCTTTTGAGTATCACCGTGGTAACTGTCTAGCAGAAATTTATCACCTAATTTATCCGGCACCATTTGGCGTAGACTCACGAATGAGGTGTCAAAATGCCTATTGAGGACACCTGTGCTATGACTTTTCTAAGGGGTGGGGGGCACAGTGCACCCCTGGGGGGCAAAAACCGTCCTGAAAAGTCCCATTGACTTAACATTGGCAAGAACTTTGTTGGATCATATCTCTGGATCAGAATGTCATAGAGATGCGGGACTTGCCTCATCTGAATTGGGATAAAAACTACTTAGCCATGCCCTAGCAAACATTTAGAGCACCCTAGCAACCAGCCCCACTGACTTCCATTCAAAATGTGTGTGATATCTTTGGATCAGAATATCCTAGAGACATGAAAGTTGGCTTGTTTTACTTGGGTGAGCAAAGTATCATTTTCATTATACAACTAAATCTGTCTGTCTATCTGTCTCTCTTTCTGTCTGTCTGTCTGTCTATCTATCTATCTATCTATATTTTTCTCTTTCCATCTATTCCTTTCTGTCTCTTTCTCTCTCTCTCTCTAGCTAAAACATGCTAGCAACATGCTTGAAACATGCTTAAACATGCTAGTAACACCTAGCTAAGTGCTAAAACATGTTAGCAACATGCTAGAAAAACACTAAAACATGCTAGCAACACCTAGCTAAGTGCTAAAATGTACTAACAACACCAAGCGTATCTATCTATCTATCTATCTATCTATCCATCTATCTATCTATATATATATAAACTTTCAGACTAGGCTTTTTCAAGCCAACCTAAAGTTTGTCCACAAACTTTTCAATCTAGTTTTATTTACCAGTGAAATTTACTCACATTGGCAAATAAATATGACAAGGTTTTCTACTTTAGGTTTAATACATGATGACACGTTGTAAAAATAACAAACAATTATAAAAATATTTACTTATAAGCTAGAATATTTGAATGTAGAATTTACTTAATATTTTCAAGTTCACGCATTAACTTATTCAATGTAGAAAGCACTTAATGTTTTCTGCTATATTTACTTAACCATGGCCCAAGCAAAGAAATCTCAAATAAAAGACTGTACCACTGGCATCAGATAAAATCTCTGTGCAAGGATTAGATTAGAATATAGATTTTCATATGAGGCACACATATTGCTCTTTTCTTTCATTGTATTAATTTCAGTCCAACATGAGGATGATGATCCCACTAGTGTCTGTAATGGGCCGATGTGATTTGTTTCTGTGAAAGACAGCTCCTATTTCAAAAGCAGCGCTGAAATCAGATATCTTAAAGCAAGCTGATAGCACAATAAAAGCTTATAATTATTAAATGAATCAGTCATTGAGAAGTAAAGGATAAGGGAGAAGTATGTGGTTTAGGGTTACAGCTAAGATTCTCCTCTTCTGAATTGGAGTATAATAAAAGCAAAAAAAAGAGAGTATGGGAGTCTGTATTTATCTGTAGGACCCTGGGAATAATTTCTTACAATTTATGCAGTAGGAACATAATGTACGACCCAAATTGTTTGTATATTCATGTCTAGAATTTGTTAACCCTACCCATATTTGACCTCATGAATATTTTCAAAGATGCATTTATCTTTTACCTGCTTTATTTAAAACACACCCATCATATTTCATGGCTATATAAGCCAGTGAGTCAGCAAAACCTCCCACTTATTTTTAATGGACACTCTTTGTAATCGGATGCATGGTTCTAAGCATTTACAGTAGATGGCCAGATGGTCACCCTCATTTTGCGTAAAGTCTCACATGATTCTCATGCGATATTCATACACTGTATTTATTTGGAGTTCTGCAGCAACCCTAACTCTCCCCTTACCCCACCGTTAACCCTAACCTTGGCAAATCTCTTGATAGTTTTGCAGAATGACAGTATACGCAATAAGTACATTAAATCAAATGCTTAATTTCTTATGTGAGTACATATTAGTTAAGACATTTAATATTAAAATGGACTGAATATTTGGGAATACCAGTAATGCACCATTATGAATGAACTGAATCTCCAAAGCAAGCGAGTGTGTGAAGTGAAACTAAACTCTAGTGCAGATGTTTGCAATAGAATGTTCACCCACAAATGACTGAGAAAGCTCTATTGTGTCAGAATCAGTCAGTTCAACTCTGCTTGTTCCCAGGGTTACTGAGATCTCCGGGGACAGAGGGCACAGGTCCAGCTTTGTGCGCTATTTATCGTGTAATGACCGCATGAGAGTTGGATGTTATGGTAACCCTATAAAAGGCCTCTGTTGTGTTTGAACTCACCTCACACAGAGGTGAAGAATGACCCCCACTCAGCCTCTAATACATCCTAGGAAGCAAACGCATGGAGGCTTTGAGAGTTGAAATTCAGTGCACGTGCCCGAATGGCTAATTTTATTTCCAGTCATCTGGATAAAGATTGAGAGAGGAAAGAATGGGGCCACAAGTCTATGTGGTGCAGACTCTCTCTAAGGATCTGACTATCCCCTTATCTATGACTGACTGCAGTCCATCTGACCCTCTCTGTGCATAACAGAGTTATTATTGTATACTTAAACTAAAACTAAAATGTGAACTTTTGATTTAAAACCATTTTTTTTTTTTTTTACTGAAATAAAATAATTAACATAAAATAAACAGAAAGCTGAAACAAAACCAAAAACAGTGGTTGAAAAATTAAAAATTAAATAATAATCACCAAAAATACATAATCATTTTTATATTTGTTGAGTAGGCCTACCTGTTATGACATGAGTTGCCGGTAAGGTAACTTATACTGCAGCTTATGTCCTCAAAGGTTTTGTTACTTTAGTCGTAAATCTTAACTCTAGCAATGTTTTGCTGGTTACTTAACTGATTCCTTAGCTATAATTACTAAAAATGAAAACTGAATATGAAATACATAAAAATGAAAAAGAAAGAGTGCTCTAAATGATTGCAGAGTTCAAGTACTGAGCCAATGAAATGCAGTTGGCCTCTTACTAGTACAAATAGAAATAATTCAGATAAATAAATTATGGTAAGTGGCAAATTATCAAATGTTGAACAAAATGACAGTACAGTGCAGAAGACGTAGTATAGTGTAGGATTTGGTTCAGAGTAAGATGTAAGTAAATATTGTATATTAACAGTGTTGGGTAGGTTACTAAAAAATAGTAATCCCCTATAAATTACAAATTATTTCTCTAAAATTTTAATCAGATTAGTTTACTAATTACTTAATTGGAAAAGTAATCACATTACTAAATACTTTACTTTTAAGTTATTTCTAAAATACTTTTCCGCTCAACAAATTCAAAATAATGTCTGTATTTCTTTCTTGTTCTTTGTTACACACAAGTCATACACTCAGCGGCACCTCACATTTCTCCTTCACAATGACTTGTCATGGGCCATAATTCATGTATTCTACATAAATAATATATTAGAAATAAGCATAACCCTATAATGTACTTAAAAGTAATTAAATTAATTGAAAGTCAGTATCTGTAATCTGATTACAAGAATTTAAAATGGAATGCATTACACTACTTTTTTTTTAACTAAAAAAAGTAATTATATTACAGTAACTAATTACTTTGTAATTGGATTACACCCAACACTGTATATAAATAAAGGGAAACTATCAAAATCATAGCTGAAACTTACTAAAACTAAACAAAATTTTTCCAAAGTAAATTTAAAAATAGTATTTCAATTAAAACAAATTTGCAAATGCAAAACCATAATAACCTTAGGTCCTTTTCAGCATAATACTGCCTTTGTTGGCACAGAAGTCTGTGGAAATCCTTAATGCGCAAGAGTAAGTTCAACTGTCACAGACTTCAACCAACTCCAGCAGTGTATGTGGTGTGTGTGTGTCTGTGTATATAAGCAGGCAAGTATTGTTTATTTACACTTGTGTTAAATTGGCAGCCCGCTGGAGTCATGGACCATACCCTTGGGAAATCCCCAAGGACTCACTGGCAACCTTCAAGCTGTGTGCAAAAACGTTCCCCCGAAACACATCTGATTTATGGCTCATATACTCACAAAGCAAACTTCTTTATTTTGCCAGCGTAATACATCCGTTGCATATTAATTTATCAACCAAGACAGTTACTCAAAGATTTGGGTTAAAGATGAAGTGTGCAATTTTTTTTTTTTTTTTTTTTTTTTTTGTGCTCAAATACTTTCTCCTTTCCCATTTTA
Source organism: Myxocyprinus asiaticus (assembly GCF_019703515.2). Lineage (NCBI taxonomy): Eukaryota > Metazoa > Chordata > Actinopteri > Cypriniformes > Catostomidae > Myxocyprinus > Myxocyprinus asiaticus. The sequence goes on from NC_059349.1 coordinate 33,707,058, forward strand.
ATATGTAGAGACAACTAAAATAATCCATTTGTTGGTTGGTTTCCCTGAAAAGTGTAAACATACAGTATTTAGTTTGAATATATTGAACAGCCCGACATGGCAACATGGAGCAGGACTATCTGTTCATCGACCAATGGAAGACGGGAGAGTGTTTGGGAAACCTTTTTGAAATCAATTCCATTGTGTTACACAGAAATTTCACACTTTCAAAACAGATTTAATGTTTAATGTAACAGTTTGCATTGTGCATGACTTAGAATTGGTCTGGTTTAAAAAAAAAAAAAAAAAAAAAAAAAAAAAAGGTCTTTGAAATCAATCAGTGTTTAGAAGATAATTATAAGCTTAATCATTTCCATAGCATATAAGCAACACATTGAGTCATTCCACACATCACTGGCTATGTTGTGAAAATAGCTTTCAAACACTGTTGTCTGCCATGATATGGGATTAACGGCAGGTGTGAGGAACCAGCATATGCTTTCTCCCTTTTATTGTATAAAATATAAACAGTTTGAGGATGGTGGTTAATGTCTTAATGGATTCACATGCGAAAATCTCAAATGTCAACTGTTCTTAGTGTGCTGGACTGTTGCCATGCTCTGTGTGAAGGTGTAGCGCAGACAGTGTGAATGAGCTGTTGGCACCTCTGTAGTGTTTAAGAGGCAGCAAGATTTGAGCCAGAGAGCAGTTTGACCTGACACGGGGTCAGGGAGCAAGACCAACCACTGGCAACAATGACAACTTCCAGGTTTAAATTGTAAACGCTGCTGGCCAAATGTCTTTTGCACTCTGTCCCCCATCTTTTGTGTGAGAAAATAAGGGGAAGAAAGAGAGAAATACCAGAGGAAATCATATTAGGTAATTAGGCCATTTGTTGACATAAGGGCTGCACACATGGCCGAGCGTTGCTCAAAGGAAATCTATTGTTTACCCAGTTATTTAAAGTTATATAATTCACAGCAGTCTGTTGCTGAATGAGTTAAAGGAAGTGCTGATTCCTGGCTATGAAATAAAACATCCTTGGTTCACCGGACACAATGGCTTTTACACCAAACCTCAGCATCTCTTACAAGGGATTAGCTAATTAGATTTAGAAAAATGTATTAAATGTGATAGTGACACATCTGTTACCAAACTGAATAACTAATTGTTTGTGAACAGAAATGTGGAAATTTAACTGTAACTGTGCATTTAGAAACAACCAATAGTGTTAGTGGTTAATTAATTTAAGGTTTTTCAAAGATCGATTCTTAAAAGTTTATCTTCGGTCTTCCCAATATATAATATTTGGTTAACTCCTTGTAAATAACAATTACTGTTGTAATTTGTCTACGATAACAGATACTGTATGAAGATAGATGCGAAGCAGGTACTGTAGATCAACAGATTTCAAATGTAAATGGCTCTCAAATATTCTGATCTAAGCATCAACAGAAAGTCAAGTGCTATGCAATCATAAACTCATGGTCTGTGATAACATTTGGCCATCAGTATTTTAGCAGGTTTGCAATCAGTCTTTTATGCGTCAGTTGTATTCTTCTTGTACATAAATGGAAGTAGAATTCCAGGCCAGGACATTCAATATGGAATCTTTAGAGATTATAATTATAGATCATGAAAGATCAATATGGGATAAGAGACCACACAATGATTTTACTTCATATAATCCTAATCCCACAAACAATGCCAGAGACTTTCTCCATTAGTTGGTTTTTAAGTTTTGACTGTCTTCTTTTCTCTGAGAATCCTAATGCCAGCTCCATACACAATGACCAAAACTTTGCTCAGGCAGTCTCGAGTTTGGTCATACAGAGATTATATATACTAATATAGTCTGAAATAGGATGTAGTGTTACCGATAGACAGGGTTTAAACTAGTGCTGTTGCTCCACCTGCAGGCCTCTTGCATACAAAATAACCTCAAGGAGCTCTGACAAACTATGCATTCATTTAAGTACTCCAGGTCAGATGAAGTAGCATAAAAGCTGTTACATTTCCTTCTTGAAGTTCTTTTTATTTTAGGGGTGTGGTCTTTAATTGATTTGATGTTTGTTTAATTGTGTGTTTTACCTTTATAATTAAATCTCCTTGATGATTGTTCCAAATCCTTTGTATTTTGTTAACAGAATAGTTAACTACATCATAGTTGTCGCAGTGGTATAGGAAGGAAAGGTGTTTGTTGTATAGATTGATATGTTTTTTTTTTTTTTTTTTCCCCTGGTATGATTTATTTTTATGACCTTTATTCTTGTTTCCATTTGTGATTTTATTAGTAAATATTGTTAATTTATATTATAGAGAACCAACAACCAGCCAACCACCAATAAAGAGTCCTTAACCTATGTTCTAATCGACACTATTGCGTGTCCCAAATGTCTTATCTGTGAACAGCAAGCAATACAGGTTTTTTAAACACTATTTTTAAGCTTAATGGTAATACTTTACATTAATGTTCGCTATTAAGGGTTTATAAAGGAGTTAATTAATGACTAGTAAGTCATTAATAAAAAGGGCGATTTTCATGCAATACTTGGCAAATACAGTAGTAAGCATTTTAACTTACATGTTGTAAATGCTTAATAAAAACAGTTTTTCATACTTATATTAAAGGAATATTCCGGGTTCAATAAATTAAGCTCAATCGACGGCATTTGTGGCATGATATTGATTTGCACAAAAATTCGTTCCGTCATGCCCCTCCGTTTCTTCAAAATAAGCAAAAATCTGGGTTCCAGTGAGGCACTTAAAATGGAAGTGAATGGGGGACAACCCGTAAACATTAAAATACTCACTGTTTCAAAAGTATAGCCACAAGACATAAACAATATGTGTAACATGATTTCAGTGTGATAAGATCACTTACTAACCTTTTCTGTGTAAAGTTATAGCCAATTTTACAACTTCGTTTTCATGACGATGTGATGTCAACAAACTCTAAAACTGTAAAAATGACCATTTAAATAACTTGACAGCTCAAATAATACATGAGTTCCCTATCTGTCACTCACTCGACGTTGTGTCAATGTAGTGACACTATGGGTCACTCTTGGGAGCCCGAGACACCTCTGGTCTTTGATAAAAGGCCAATGAAAATTGGCAAGTGGTATTTGCATACTACTCCCCCGGACATACCGGTATAAAAGGGCCGCTTCAGAGCCGAACGGTCGATGTTTACTGAGCTGACTGTTCATTCACCTCAGCTGGATCTGATGGCACATTTCAGCGGCTTCTCCCTCCTCTGCACTGGTGCACTGCAGAGAATGCCCCTGGGCGCTTTTGCAGAAATAAGAGAGCATATTTTTCTAAAAGAGTATATTTCTCTAAAAGAGCGGCACACACGGAACGTCTTTTTAAAGATGCCTTTCCGTTTGTGTGTTATTCCTGGTTGCGGTCGTTATCTCTCAACTCTACACGATCTCTGTCTTTCGTGTCTGGGCGTGACCCACGCAGAGACAGCATTCGTGGATGGATCATGTATTCATTGCGAGAACATGACCATGGCAACATTGCGGTCGCGGCTTGCTTTCATAAGAAAATGATGCGGAAATGATGGACATACTTTCCCGGGCAGCCGCTCACAGCCACGCCCCACTCCGGTTCCTTTCTACCCGGAAGTGCATGAGGAGCTGACAAGGTTGTGGGAGGCACCTTTTACTGCCCGGTCCTGATCTTTCAGCTCCCCCGCCCTCACTACCCTCGATGGTGGGGCGGCCAGGGGCTATTCAGCGATTCCCCCGGTGGATAAAGTGCTTGCGGTGCAACTATGCCCACAGAGCGCCGCTACCTGGCGCGGGCACCCAAAGCTCCTGTCCAAGGCCTGTAGGTTTACGTCATCCCTGATGGCCAAAGCCTACAGTGCCGCTGGACAAGCCGCCTCCGCTCTGCATACCATGGCTCTCCTGCAAGTCCACCAAGCCAAGGCGCTAAAGGAACTGCACGAGGGTATTTCCGCCCCAGATTTGATGCAGGAGCTGTGCTCGGCGACCGACCTCGCTCTCTGGGCGACGAAGGTCACGGTGCGGTCTCTCGGGCGGGCGATGTCCACCTTGGTGGTCCAGGAGCGCCACCTTTGGCTCAACCTGGTCGAGATGGGTGAGACTGACAAGGCTGCCCCCATTTCCCAGGTTGGCCTATTTGGCAACACCGTCAAGGATTTTGCCCAGCAGTTTACATTTACATTTACGCATTTGGCAGAAGCTTTTATCCAAAGTGACTTACAGTGCCCTGATTACAGGGACAATCCCCCTGGAGCAACCTGGAGTTAAATGCCTTGCTCAAGGACACAATGGTGGTGGCTGTGGGAATTGAACTAACAACCTTCCGCTTATCAGCTCAGTGCTTTAGTCCACTACACCACCACCACTCCAAGCAGTTCTCGACGGTGAAGCAGCAGACAGAGGCTATCCGGCACATCCTGCCCCAGTGCGGCTCAAGATCCCGCACCCTGCCTGCTCATCACCAAGGGCGTCCCCCTGCGGTGACTGCACCAGCTCTGCCGCAGCCCGCCCCTTCGGCCCGGCCCCAGCGTGGAGCCCACCGCAGGAAGCAGATGTCACCCGTCTCACGGCTGGCCGCCAAGAACCCACGAAAAGCTTCGAAGTGCCCCTGAGACGGGTGACCCAGGGACGACAAAACCCACTGCCTTGGAGCTGGTAAGCAGACCACTCCATCTCCCGGTGGAGGGCTGGGGGAGAATCATTTGTTGCTTTTTCATTTAATTTTGCTGCATGCCCAAGTGGCTGAGGTACCCAACAGTTCAGCAAAAGAGCGGTTTCCTCGTTCCCTGGGTCACATACCCACTGTGCACAGCTGTCATCACGACCACTGTCCACCATTCCATTTTGGCAGGTTTGGCGCTCCAGCGGCGGTCTCCCCACCCCTGCGCGCCCAGCTGTGGCACAAATCTGCCCCAGATGTGACAGTCTCCACGGGTCACGAGGACAGGCCTCTTCCTCCCCCATCCCAGGCTGTTCCGGGGGTGGTCACAAGGAGCCAGGTAAGTGCTTCGATGTCCCTGAACTCAGCACGGCCACAACATGGCGTGGCACCTCAGGCTCTGCCCCGCCGTGAGGCACCACCTGCCGGTACGTCCGACGAGATTTTCCCCTTGGTCCCCCTCACCCGGAGCTTGGATGCGTGGCTTGCGCTTTCCAATCCGTCACGATGGCTGATCCGGACTGTCCGACTCGGCTACGCGATTCAGTTCGCCAGGCGTCCGCCCAGGTTCAGTGGCATCCACTTCACCTCGGTGAAGGGCGAGAACGCTGCTACCTTGCGCGCGGAGATCGCTACCCTCCTACGGAAGGATGCGATAGAGTCTGTCCCTCTGGCCGAGATAAAGAAGGGGTTTTACAGCCCCTACTTCATTGTACCAAAAAAAGACGGTGGGTTGCGACCAATCTTGGACCTGCGAGTACTGAACCGGGCTTTACACAGACTCCCGTTCAAGATGCTGATGCAAAAACGCATTCTGGCGAGCATCCGGCATCAAGATTGGTTCGCGGCGGTAGACCTGAAGGACGTGTACTTCCACGTCTCGATTCTACCTCGACACAGACCCTTCCTGCGGTTTGCATTCGAGGGTTGGGTGTATCAATACAAGGTCCTCCCTTTCAGCCTGTCCTTGTCCCCTCACGTCTTCACGAAGGTCGCAGCGGCAGCCCTTGCCCCGTTAAGGGAAGTGGGCATTCGCATCCTCAAATATCTCGATGACTGGCTAATCCTAGCTCACTCTTGGGATGTGTTGTGTGCACACAGGGACCTGGTGCTCTCACACCTCAGCCGACTAGGGCTTCGGGTCAACTGGGAAAAGAGCAAGCTCCTCCCGGTTCAAAGCATCTCTTTTCTTGGTTTAGAGTTGGACTCAGTCTCATTGACGCCGTGCCTCACGAACAAGTGTGCACAGTCGGGTCTGACCTGTTTGAAGGTGTTCAGACAGAAGACAGCAGTTCCACTGAAACTCTTTCATAGGCTCCTGGGGCATATGGCATCCTCAGTGGTGGCCACTCCACTCGGGTTGATGCATATGAGACCGCTTCAGCACTGGTTTCAGATTCGAGTCTCGAGATGGGCATGGCGCCGCGGGACACATCGCGTGGCCATCATGCCGATCTGTCACCACCTCTTCAGCCCTTGGACAGACCTCACATTTCTATGGGCAGGCGTTCCCCTAGAGCAGGTCTCCAGGTGCGTCGTGGTTATGACAGATGCCTCCAAAACGGGCTGGGGCACTGTATGCAACGGGCACGCAGCCGCCGGCTTATGGACAGGCCCGCGGCTGCGTTGGCACATCAACTGCCGAGTTGCTAGCAATTCTGCTCGCCCTGCGGAGGTTTCGGCCGTTGATCCTGGGCAAGAATGTGTTAGTTCGGACAGACAACACGGCAAAGGTAGCAAATGTCAACCGTCAAGGCGGTCTGTGCTCCCGTTGTATGTCACAACTCGCCCGCCGTCTCCTCCTCTGGAGTCAGCAGCACCTCAAGTCGCTGTGAGCCACTCACATCCTGGGCGGTATGTCACGGTAGGTTACCCTCAGGGGAGAGTGGAAACTACACCCTCAGGTGGTCCAGCTGATTTGGAGTAAATTCGGGCAGGCACAGTTAGAGGTCAGGGAGGACGAGGAGCAGGTCATCCTGATAGCACCCTACTGGCCCACCCAGACATGGTTCTCGGACCTCACGCTCCTCGTGACAGCCCACCCCCCCCGGCAAATTCCCCTGAGGAAGGACCTTCTTTCTCAGGGACGGGGCACCATCTAGCTCCCGCGACCAGACCTCTGGAAACTCGCTGCCGGCTCAGTACACATGCTAACTAAGCCCTGTACTGGGGTAGGTGCTCCGCATGTGGTGGTTCCCCGTAGGTAACCCCATGTGACGTATATCTTCCGCTAATTCGTTTCCCTGTTGGTAAACTGCGTCTCCCTCTGCCCCAGTCACCATGCTTGTAGAAACTCCTCCCCCGCAGGGTAGGACCTACCATGGGACTTCTCCACATGACATACTTCCGACAAAGCTCGGCAAGACCATGTGATGTATTTCCACTCAAAATACCCCCCCCACCCCCCCCCCTTTGGGCGGAGTGTGGTCTCCGCTGTGTTTTCCCCTTGGGTGTGACACCCCCCCAACTAGACCTGGTGGCCCCAGTCGGTTAATTCCTTTTTTTTGGGGGGAGAGGAAAAAAAAGGGGATAAGAGGCCACGACTGGGCTAGCCCATCACTATCTTTTGGGCAGTCGACTTGTCCCCAAAGGGCCGTTCGACACTCATAACAGTGTTGGGGGAGGTTACATGTCGGCCTGGTGCGCTGGCTAGGAGGCATACAGTGGTCTGCCCATCATACACCACCAGTTCATGTAACACAGTTCAGCAAGTTGAGGCATTTCGTATAGGGACCCCTAGTGTCACTACATCGACACAATGTCGAGTGAGTGACAGATAGGGAACGTCCTGGTTACTTGCGTAACCTCCGTTCCCTGATGGAGGGAACGAGACATTGTGTCCCTCCTGCCACAATGCTGAACTACCCGCTGAAATGGCCGGAACCTTGTCTCAGCTCCTCAGCACAAAACCTGAATGAGTGGTTGCATACCAGCTCCTTTTACCCGTATGTCCGGGGGAGTGGTATGCAAATACCACTCACCAATTTTCATTGGCCTTTTATCAAAGACCAGAGGTGTCTCGGGCTCCCAAGAGTGACCCCTAGTGTCACTACATCGACACAACATCTCGTTCCCTCCATCAGGGAACGGAGGTTACACAAGAAACCAGGACGTTTTTACAGAAGAATTAATGTAAGTGCTTTTATAAAATTATAAGCTTTACATTTCTGTCTTTAAACCCTACAGATATTCTCACATTCACTTCCATTGTAAGTGCATCACTGTAACCTCGATTTTTGCTTTTTGTTTTTTTAAGTAGGGACAAGTTGAAATAATTTTTTGTGGTAATCAACATTATGCTACAAATGCTGTCGATTAAATATAACTTGTATTGAACCCGGAATATTACTTTAATCAAAAACATACAAAGCCATAAGTCATGATTTATGTATAACAAATAAAAATACAATAAAAAAGTGGCAAAAAAAAAGAAAAGATTATTATAGTGAGATTAAAATGAGTAAATGTCCATTTTCTACAGTCCGCTTACCAGGTTGCTTTATATCAATTACTGTTATGTCTGGACTTGTTGTCACTTTCATTGTCACGTTGATGTCAAAAAAATTTTGCTACTCCAAGTGATGTCCCAACTTACCTAGTCCTAGTAACCTAAAGTCCTCTGCAAAAACACTTTTCAGGTCTTCAGGACCAGTCAAAATATCATTAGTATTTCCAGAATATCTGCAATGTTTATGAAGACACTCATTTGAAGTTACACAATGAGCTGTAGTATGCTTACAAACACAAAGTCATTTACATGAATAGACCAAAAAATTGCTTGGTAATAGTTCCACCTGACCCCTAAATTAACACTTAGATTAATCCATTGCTCCATATGACACAAACACGGCATTCTTGACCCACAGCTGATGCACTTTGCAATGTGTATGAAAAGAGAATCTGCCTGTCTGTTGGTTATTGATGACAGAGGCATAAGGGTGAGTCAGACACTGGCCAGTGTTTTGACTGAAGTGGATTAGGGAGTACTCTACCTAATTACAGTAATATGATTACACAATGACAGCTGGACCACTGCCACACTCCTGCAGCCAGATCCAACCCACAGTGCTGTTCAGTGCACATGGGCAGTTTCTCTGAATAAATCCCTCAAATGCATAGACAATATTAACACTTATCTCATGGACAGAGTTGCTCTTACTGCTACCATCAGGCAGGCGGTATCGCAGCATCAGGACCCGCACCAGCCGACTTCATGACAGCTTCTTCCCACAAGCAGTCAGACTTTTGAACTCTTGATCTCTCATGATCAATATACATCAGCACTGCACTTTATTAATCTTATTATCTCACACTGGACTGTCATAAATTATATTCTCTCTTAACAACACACTGGCAACTGACTATCAACCGACAGCCTGAATGTCAATACAGCACATACAACCTACTGTATATTTTATATATACTATATTTATTGTATTCTGTGTATTTTATATTGTGTGTATGTGTATTCTATATTGTGTGTATGGTATACTGTACATTGTATATTATTATTTGTATATTGTGTAATTATGTGTATATTAGATATGTAACTTGTGTTCTGTAAATCTGATGTTTATTGTAAATTGGTATATGTCTCATCACTGTCATGATGTTGCTCGGAACTGCACCCAAGACTTTCACCCACTGTTGCACTTGTGTATATGGTTGTGTGACAATAAAGGGATTTGATTTGATTTGAGTACACAAAATCTTTGAATCACAACAATAAGTGGTTAGGGAAAATGAAGATATAGGCAGTATTACTCTACTTAGTGTTCATACTGTTTTGTTGTGTGGTCACTGTTTCTCTCTTTTGCTGCTGATAATGTCTTTGAGTAGACTTCAGAGACATAAGAGCAGACATCCAGTCAGGAAGCAGTGCTTGTGAAGCATCTTTTATCGCGCTGAGGCTCCTTCCGTTAACATTGACAGCATCTGCTGCGCTAGTGGCCCCACCATTCTTGAAAACAGACAGACCTGTTGAATTAGCCAGTGCAGCAGTGTGTCTTACGTAGACAGATGGGTCATGCCTCTTTGTTCAGTCCTAAATTTGTTTTGTAATTTTCAGAGGTTTTGATTATTTATAGTGACCCCTTAATTATTTGGACACTTAAGGCACACTTAAACTTCCTGAGCTTCAGATTTGTTTTTGTAACATCAAAATGGCAGTTACACAGATCATTTGTTTGCAGATGCCACTTTCTTTATTACAGTATCCAGTGCAGTAACATTGAGACATTGTGATTTAAGTGCCCAGAAGTATCTAATGCTTTTTGGGGCTGGAAATATTTACCCACCATCATTGACCTTATTCTTTGTGTTGGGTTAGCATATTTGCACTGTCAAACTTTTCATTGACTTCTATTGATTTATTACTGAGCTAATGATATTTTCTATCTCCTAACGGAACCCTACCCCTAAACCTAACCCTCACAGAAACCGTTTTGCTTTTTTAGAGTTTAATTTATTATTATTAATTTATTGTTAGTATTAATGTCTTTAACTATTAAGCTGTTAACCATTTGCAGGTCCCCACAATATAGGACATTTCAGGTTTACTATCCTTGTGAGGATAATTGGTCCCAACAATGTAGGAAAAACCTGACCCACACATACTCTAAAAAGGAAACAATAGAGCATGCCAGTTTGTATTATAATAGCCATGGGGCACAGCAGAGATAAGTCTAAAGCATACTTCCGTTAACAGGATGTGGGAGAGTCCTGAAATACACGGAATCCAGTGGTGGCATTGCTTTCTAGTCTCCAGCATCACTTTAACATTTCACTTTCAAGATTAGGATATTTTACATCCACATGTAGTTAGATTCGGAATGAATCTTAGAGGAAAAGCCAAACGTTCTGGGTTAAAAGCCAGTGCACTTTAACTGAACATGCATTGCATTTTTGGCATGTGTTGTTCTGGATCAGTGATGAAACAGGGAATGATGATCTTTCAATATTATCTCTTATTGAGGAAATTTATCCAAAAAATTTTCACATACTGTTGGCATACTGTATAGAGCTGCTTGTACAGGAACATGTAATATGCGTAACGGACACGGCAAAAAAAATAAATAAATAAAATAAATAAATAACAGAAATATGTTAAAAACTTCTGTTCACTGTAAAATCAAAAGTAAACTTTTAATTGCTGCCTTCATTTTTAAGTAAAATCAAAGTGGTGCCGACGTCACAACTTGTAATGGGAAGTTCATAGCACTTTTTCAAATTAATGATGGTGAAAACCAAGTTTGAAACTCTGAAAAATGTTATTGAAAATAACAGAAAATAAGTTAAATGGACAGATGATGTTGTCATAAGGATTTAAACTTTTTTGTGTGTGTCCAGTTAAACACTATTTAATTAATATAAATCTGCCACCCCCAAGATATTGTGAATGTTCATTTATCAAAAGTAGCATAGCCTCTGACATATGTGACCTCTTAACTTAGCAATTAAAATATTCTTCTTTTTGTGCTTGTCTTTAGTTACTTTGCTTGTCCTGAAGACAGGATTAAAAGCCAACAGTGAACAATCTAATGAACATATGGTGTTTGGTCTATTACTGTACCCATACTGTGAGGTAATGCTCTGGAATTATGGGTCTCACACGCAGTGTTATTGGCAGGAAGTCATCACAAGTTGCTCTCTCACAGAGCACAGAGTGAATAGACAGGGATTTGGCCCTGCACCAGCCTCCTGGGAAAAGTGTCTGAGCTCATCAGGAAAGCCATTTAAAAAACAGTGGGCTTCCGATGAGAAGAGAGCAGAGCGGGGGCAATAATCACACATGCTGCAGTTGGGAAAATATGTTCCTGATGATGACACATGCTGAGTAGCCAGACAAACAGGAGGAAACTGCGTGCGTTCTCAACCCAGAGTTGATGAGCGAGAGAATAACACTGAAGGGAGGTCATATATACTGGGCTGATAGAATGGTAATACAAAATGGGAGGGGGATCCCTTGCAGATGGAGTGTGTTCCCAGAGGTGCCGAGATCAAATACTTCGGCAGTATTTTGGAGCAAGGAATGTATTACTCATACTTCTGCAGAATAAACTTCCACTTCCTGGGCTGGATGATGTGGGAATCACATTCCATTTGCCTTCCTCAGGCTTATTAATCCTCCAGAGTCAGCTGACAAAGGCAAATGGACAGCCTGGGTTTTCTGAACATTCAGGACTGGAAGTTAAAGAGATGCATACTCGTAACAACCTGAGTGTGGAAATAAAATCAAGTGTGTCAAAAAAGGAGGGGTGCCTTGCTGAAAAGACAAGCATATGTTGTGTTTTGGGTGCTTGTTCCCAGCATGGGATGCTGATGTGTCTCCTAACCAGACTTTTTAAAGTGATAGTTCACCCCAAAAAAGAAATTCTTCAAAATTCTTCAACCTTCATGTTGTTCCAAATCCATAAGACTTTGTTACCTTCAGTCATCATTCATTTTCACTGTATCTTTTTTTCTATACAGTAAAAGTCAATGTTGACTGAGGCTAACATTCTGCCTAACATCTCCTTTTGTGTTCAACGGAAGAAAAAAATATGTGTTTGGAACATCTTGAGGGTGAGTCAATTACTTTGGTTTATTTGGGGTCTATTTTAGGGAAAGTCTGAACTTTCCATTTAACTTGCTTGAGCAGAAAGTCAACCAGCTTCACCAAAACATCATACTGGTCGAAGATTTGCTGGTGAACATCTTGGCTCTACTAGACCAGCATGAAACCAGCTTAAACCAGTCTGGACCTTTATGGATATTTTAGCAGGGCGAATTTACATCATATTTTTGTTTGTTTATAGCTCCAGTTCCGATTTGTCAGTATTTGGTGGGGATACAAAGAGCCAAAGAACAGAAATACTGCCTGGTGAGTGGACTTTGTTATAGTCTAATGACTTGCTGGTGTAGACTCACAGTCACTGGAAGGGGAAATGAATAATCTTGAGGCTCTCTTCATGAAAAGGATGTGGGTTTAGGACTAATTATTTTGTTAGAGTACATGGCAATGTGGTGAGAAAACAGTTTGATTTCAGTGGCCTGGTTCAAATGAGTCCTTGCTCTACTATAAGAACTGTCAGGTATTTAAAGTCCAGTATTTTTGGTTAAAATATCTTTATTCAGTTTAAAAGAGTCATGTTAATAAAAGTCACAGTAAAAATTGTCATTAAAAAGGGAATGGACCAAAATTTGTGTTCCTGTCTGGTTGCTCAGTGAACCATAGGAAACATGGAAAGGGAATCTTTGTTGGGCGGCCCCACAACAAAGAAGATTCATTGAAATCTAAAGGCCACACAAAACTTACAGTCTACCAGAGTAAGATGTAAAAAACCAAAACAACAACATTACAAAACAGACTTGACAGTAGCTGCCACATGATACAATGCTTTTCCATTGTATTACAAAAAACTGCTGAACCGTCCCGTCCAATGTATTTGAGGGGTAATACCTTTTGCAGACACAGTTAAGCTTGTAACATGTTTTTGATTTGCTTGGAGGTAGACTCATCATTCAAATGTTTTGTTGTGTACCTACAAAAATATGAGAAATATTAAATAGACCAAAAATTATAACAAGCCACATGGTTTTTAGCTTTTATAGTATTAATAAAAGTGGACAGATGTCCATTCACATATTTTGTCAAGCCTTGTAATGTTATGAGATGTATAATTTTCTGTAAAACTGGCGTTCACAGACCTGAGAGCATTGAGGAGCCCCTCCACACTGTTGGGCGGCTGATATCGCAGCACCTTAATGCATCCTTTCATCTATATCATGCAGAAAAGAGCGAGAGATTCGCGGTTCAAGGATAAGTTCACACACATTTCTTCTAAAATTCTGTAAATATTTACCCAACCTCAGGTCATTTAAAAATCATATGAATCTTTTTTTTTTTTCAATGAACACAAAGTAAATTTTTGAATATCCTAGATATCCTGGAAGGATATCCTGCCCTCTTTTCCACTGAAAATTAATGTGGACCAGGGATGTCAAGCTCCAAATGTATCATAATGGTGGTCCATATGACTCGTGCGCTAAATACTAAGCAATAGAATAGCAATTTTGTGAGGTACAGACTGAAATTTAAAGGGTTCGTTCACCCAAAAATGGAAATTCTCCCATCATTTACTAACCCTCATGCCATCTAAGATGAGTATGACTTCCTCTCTTCAGTAGAACACATTTGAAGAAAAATTGAAAAAAATACCTTAGCTCAGTAGGTCCATAAAAAGCCACCCATACGACTCTGTTGGTTTAATTAATGTCTTCTAAAGCAAAAGATCGATATTTAATTACTTTATAAATTTTCACTTCCAGTCAGCAGCAGTACGCGCATGTGACGTAATCGCGTGTGCATGTTCACGCGAGATCAGACGCAAGTGTGACACATCCGGAAGAGTGGCACTGTTTACGAGGAACACAGTACAGAAGCTCTGTTGGTTTTGGTTTAGGTCTGTATTTGCATCTGTTTGTTTACTCAGAATGGGGCATTTCTGTGTTCATCCTGGATGTTTCAACCGAGAGAAAAATGTGATATAAGGTCCAAACATGACAACGCAGATATGTCACACAAGAGACCTTGTGAACTCCGCCCTCTCGTGAATGCGTATAATGCTGCTGACAGGAAGCGATGATTCATAGTTAAAAAGTCCTTAAATATTCATCTTTTTCGCACCAAAAGCGATCGTTTCACTTTAGAAGACATTCATTTAACCAGTGGAGTTGAATGGATGATGTTTATGCTGACTGTCTTTTTAGAGCTTCAAAAATCAGGTCACCATCCACTTACATTTTAAGGACCTACTGATAATTTTTCTATTTTTCTTCAAATGTGTTCTGCAGAAGAAAGAAAGTCATACACACCTGGGATGGCATGAGGGTGAGTAAATGATGAAAGAATTTCCATTTTTGTGCAAAATATCCCTTTAAGTCGTTATTTACTGATTATCTTTTCATAACATTACCGCTGTGACCGGATCATTAAATCAGTTGAAGTCGAGAACTGGATCAGTTTGATTCAAATCATTTAGAATCATTTAGGTTTTGTGAAGTGGATCAATCAATTAATTGAAAAGCTCTGACTCAATGAATCAAGTCACCACTACTTTTATGATCCCTAAAAGGTGCTTTTTTGTTTGTTTGTTTGTTTTGCACTTGAAATCCCCAGTTTCCTTCCACTTTTAGTTTCATGGAAAAGAGTGACCAGGATATTCTTCAAAAATTCACCTTTTGTGTTCCATGGGGAAAAGATAGCCATTCGGGTTTAGAACGGTATTTAAAGGAATATTCCGGGTTCAATACCATTTAAGCTCAATCAACAGAATTTGTGGCATAATGCTGATTACCACAAAAATATATTTCAACTCGTCCATCCTTTTCTTTAAAAAAAGAAGCAAAAATGGAGGTTACAGTGAGGCACTTACAATGGAAGTGAATGGTGCCAATTTTTGGAGGGTTTAAAGGCAGAAATGTGAAGCTTATAATTTTATAAAAGCAGTCACATTAATTCTTCTGTAAAAACTCATGTATTATTTGAGCCGTAAAGTTTAAATTTCATTTTTAGTCGTTTTAGGGTTGTTGACAATTCATTGTCATGTCAACTAAGTTGTAAAAATGGCAATAACTTTAAACAGAAAAGGTTAGTATGTGATTTTATCACACTAAAATCATGTTAACACACATATTGTTTACGTCTTGTGGCTATACCTTTGAAACAGAGAATTTTTTAATGTTTACAGATTGGCCCCATTCACTTCCATTGTAAGTGCCTCACTGGAACCCAGGTTTTTGCTTTTTTTAAAGGAGGGGCAAGTCAAATTACATTTTTGTGGTATTCAATATTATGCCACAAATGCTGTTGATTGAGCTTAACTTGTATTGTACTCAGAACATTTATTTAAATGATCACAAAACTTCATTTTTTGGGTGGACTGTCCCTTTAAGTAATGCTTTTTGTAAATATAGTACATTAACAATGATCAGAAATCAGAAAAGAACATACATCGATTTTGGATGATTTTACAAAGGCTCCAGCAGGATGGACGTAGTCGTACAGGATGATAACCCCCACCATCACACGCAGACAAAATAAAACTGTGTCCTCACTGGCAAAACGACTGCGGTACTCCCTGATCAATACACATCAGAAACACACAAGTGTTGAGTTACAGAGTTACAACCTGCTACAAGAGGAAACAGGAGGAGAACAATTAAAGATAAATGAACTTACGGTGTCTCTAACATGACTTTACACACACTTGCCATTGTACACAGGCAATCTGTTGTGTTCTCTATGGGTAGTTCTTCATGCTGATCAAACAGAGAATAAAATAAGTGTTTATTATGATGGTTTGAATGAGAATGTTTTAATGATAGTGATAGTAAAACATCAGTTGTTATGTTATTCGTGCATTGTAAGACCAGTTATGTAGAATTTAATCAGGAACATCTCTACTTGTTTGTCCATTTATTTAAAGTTCACCCAGAAATTAAAATTCTGTCATCTGACTCCAGTCAGTCTTCCTAAGCAAGCAATTGGCCCGGTTGCTAGGGTGAGTAGAGTCACGTTGGGTTAACCTCTTCGTGGTCACAATAATGTGGTTCTCGCTCTCGGTGGGGCATGTGGTGAGTTGTGCGTGGATGCCGTGGAGAATAGCGTGAGCCTCCACACGCGCTAGGTCACCGCGGAAACGCGCTCAACAAGCCACATGATAAGATGTGTGGATTGATGGTCTCAGATGCGGAGGCAACTGAGATTTGTCCTCCACCACCCGGATTAAGGCAAGTCACTATGCCACCACGAGGACCTAGAGCGCATTGGGAATTGGGCATACCAAATTGGGGAGAAAATCCAAAAAAAATCATTTTCTCAAACTTATGTTCTTCCAAACTTTCTTACATGTAACACAGGACAATGACAGCCTCAGTCATCATTCACTTTCATTGTATAGAAAAATTATGGAATGCATTCTGCCTAACATCTCCTTTTGTGTTCCATGGAAAAAAGAAAGTCATGTGGGTTTGGAACACCATGATGGTGAGTAAATGACTGAATTTTCATTTTTGGGTGTCCTGTTCCTTTAATACCTTTTGCCACCCATATGAATGGCCTTTGTTGGTTGTGTAAGACATGCTTTAATCAAAATACAGCAAATTTTTACTAAGTAATCATTACCACCTACCTTTGATACAAATTTTGTTGTGGCGTCGCTTAACGTTTTCAGCATGGGTGTGGCATTGGCGTAGAAGAGAGACATGCGATTGGCCAGTTCGTTGTCAACCTCATTGTGCTCCTCTGCCTGCTGAAAGAAGAGAACACAGATCTTTTTTTAAGTAATCTAAATGTGAAAAATCAATACCTTTTGAAGATTTAAACTAAAGAGGTCAGTTAAGCCACTGGGCTTTTTGGAGGTTTTGCATGAACTTTCCCTTGGTCAGCTTTACTTAAGCAGTTAATCACGAAAATGGAAGTGAAAATTGGACATTCTGATGTGCTGAAAAAGCATTTTAGCTGACTTGAAACATTTAATTCATTACTGTATGCTAAAAACTAAATGTAAATCCTGCTCTAATCCGTAGACTGCAGACATCCACAGCAGAGCTCATGTTTCATGAGATGAAAGGGGCCATCATAATTATTCCTTGCACAGAGTGCTTTTAATTGGTGAGGCAAGGTCAATGATCCTCTGTCAACCCCTACTGAAGCTCTCCCTGATGATACAGCACACACTAATGAGACTGAAGTCTTTAGTACGCTCTACCATTTCAACATCAACTGAGCGCACGTCAGCCCTGTGTCAGCTAAAAAATAAAAGGATGCAAACGGCAGGGAGACGTAGAAAATAAATAGCTGGAAAAGTGGGAGAAAGATGAAGAGAATGAGATAAGAGCGATATTTCATGTTTCCCTGAGTCAGGACCTTGCCCTGCTCTGTCACCTAATGATCCAGACCATTAGAGAGCAGAAGAGCTCTCATCAACCCCCATGACACTGGGGAATGGGGTATTACTAAAACATAAGCCCTCTGATAATGAGGCCGATTTCCATACAGAGCAGGTAGAGGAGAAGCGATGTGTACTCACGGCCTGGTTGTTGATACGCATGCGACTCAGGGTTCTTCTGTAGTAGCTGAAGTCATTCTGGATGGCTGGATTGGTCATCTGGCAAGAGAGCAGTTAAGCATTTAAGGGTGTTTCTTCAACTGAAGGCACTTTCATTTCCCAAGGGTTGTTTTTTATTAAAACTAACAACTTTGTTTTCACATTAATACTGTCTTACCATGCCTTAGTCATTTATTTATGCTTCTTTTCAAATACCTTAAATCTTAAAATATGAAAACCCTTATGAAATGATACACTTAAAGAATAACTGATGATAGTCTAAATAAAGAGTGAAATAATTATTAACCATTTATATACATTTTTGTGGCATCATTTCCACCACAACTAACAAATGTGTTACTAATAAAGTTTTGGCAAAAGTTACAGTACTTGGTAATTAAGGAGAGTGTCAGTGAAGAGCATAGTTGAGATGAAATATGAGAAAATTAAATGTGATGTTTAAAGAAACTATAGAAAAATTATGTTAAATATCAAAATGTCAATATTATTTTGTTAAAGTATACATTTTCATAAAATGTGAAATCATTTTGTATTTAGGATACATAAAATGCTAGCTATTAAATTAACCTTATCAAGAGTCTTCCTTTTTATTCCAAAAATGTCATTTCCACCACAGAATGCTATCAAACACAATACATAATTTGAAATGTGTTGAAAATGACAAAAATGACCGAATTCTTCTGTGATGCACTGTTGAACATTGTTAGTAAAAAATTAAACTAGTGAGAATGTGAAAAGTTTGTTTTAAAAAGTGTATTCCCAACAAAATTCCAGGGCCAACAGTGCCCATAGTGTAAGAAACGCCCTTAAATACAGTTGAATAATGCATTTCTGCTGAATATGGACGTTTTTTGGTTTTTCAGTTGAGTGGAATGGGAATATGTAAACATAGCATTCATCAATATTTCATTTTACCATGATTTATGAATTCCAGTAAGCAATTACAAAATCAAATGAGCATATGGCCATTTTGTCCACAGTTGGGTTTGGTCACCTTATCAGTGCAATAATGTAGACAATAATAGATTCCCTATAGCACCTTTGAAAGCAACTGGGCTTTGCTTTCCATTAATTTGACTAATTAGACGCAACTGGACTTTGTATTTCATTAGTTAAACTATTATTTGAATAATTTCCCTGCTAATTAAGTTAACTAATGGGAACAAAATTCAGTGGCTCACAAAAACAAAATTCTACATATTACTTCATAACATTAGTATGTAAGTGATGGATGCAATGTCAACTTTTTGGGAATCAGTTTTACGAGAAAGTGAAATTGTGGAAGTGGAAGTGAAACTTTTGTTTTTGTGGTCCATAAATTATACATGAAGCAGCTTCCCTGTAGGATAAAGACAAGAGTTCAGTTCCAAAACCTAGTGAGTAGCCTAGGAAGGCAGTATTTTAAGCAGTGGTGATTTCTCCAGGGAGGCAAGGGAGGCAGTGCCTCCTCAAAAAATTGGGATGAGAAAAATAATCGACTGTACGAAATGTGAGCTCAAGTAATGTGTGTGGTAGTAATCTTTCTAAAAAAAAATCACTGTCCAACAGCGTCGTCAGCGGATAAAATTTCAGAGGAAGGCAGTGTCTCTCTAGCTCCTAAAGTGTGGTGTGAATGTGAGTGGGGTTACAGCAGAATATAGGCATTAAGTCACTTGAGAGGAGGCAATGTCTCCACTTTGATTTGATTGGTCGTTACTCTGTCATTCATCAATGCGACAATACCCACCCTACCTATCATGCTCACAGCGGATCCGCAGATCACTGTGAATGGAGCGAACTGGTGGAAGCGGACGTACTATCGAAAAAAATAGTCTAGTGTAAAATGGACCATTTTATCCATTATTTGTGCATGCTAATTATTGGAAAATAGCATAGGATTTCTACATACCTCCCTCTCCACTGAACTCAAACTTTCTCTATCTTACCCTCTGTGACAGGTATCTTTCTTTCTTATAAAGGAGGAAGCGAGGGCCAGGTAAATGTCCAACGGAACTCTTTTATTTGACACACTTTTCAGCGTTCTACACAAACTGTTCTGCTTTTCAGCAGCATGTCAAACACAGTCACACACACAGCTTCATGTGTCTCTCACTACCCCCTTTGGCAGACTGGACTGCTTTTTTATATCCCTCTCAGCTCTCACTGCAAACACAAACAGCTGTTAGAAATCATTTCCCACAGGTGTCAATCCTTACTGTTCTTCCTCTCACGGCCTCGCTCTCCACAGATGTCGCTCAGCCACGCCCCCATCACCACACCCTCAATTCTTCTTATCCTCTAGTTTCTGCTTCATACTTCACATGCTTGTATTCTACTTAACTGGTGTTCTTTATCTGCCCCTTTCTTCTTCTGCTCTACGATTCACACTGACTCCCTTTTCATCTTGCTCACTGTCTTTGCTACCTCACTATCTTCTCTCTTTTTTACTCCCTGTCTTTCTGTGCTCATACTGGATTTATAGCTTTCACTTCAGCAGTGTAGATGATGCAGATTAGAAAGAGATTATTTCAAGGAGGATTGGACTGTGCAGAGTGGGTGTATTAAGATGCCTGGTTACCTTCAGCTCATCGAAGCGCAGTGTGAAATGTAAAATCTCAGCAAACTGCCGTGCCAGAGCCTGCTCCTGCTCCAGATGCTGAGTGGGACTGCAGCGTGAGCTGGTGAGGAATTCCAGCAAGCCTTGCAGAGAATCCTCTACAACAGACACATGAGAGGGAGATTGAGAGAGAGAATTTGTGATGCTGTCAAAGGTAAAGGGTTGGTTCACCCAAAAATGAAAATGATGTCATCATTTACTCACCCTCATGTTATTCCAAACCTGCATATGACATTCTTTCTTCCGTAGAACACAAAAGGAAATGTTAGGCAGAATGTTAGGAACTAACAGCCTCAGTGACCATTCACTTTCATTGCATCTTTTTTTCCAATGAAAGTGAATGTTGACTAAGCCTGACATTCTGCCTAATATTTCCTTTGGTGTTTTCTGGAAGAAAGAAATCTGTACACGTTTTGAATAACATGAGGGTGAGTAAACAATGACAGTATTTTCAATTTGGGGTGAACTAACCCTTTAACTTGTTAACATACTATATCATTAATTAAGTAAGGGATAATGTAGTCAGCCATTTGTTATCCCAAAATAAACCCCGACAGGGTGATCAGGACTTGGGTCTTGTATCACCCCGAAGGGATTTTGTGATGAGGAGGAGGGCGTGGCCGGGCCGTGATAGTGCATGGCCGGCGCTGAATCAGCGGGAGAGCAAGGTAAAGTGGAGCCAGAGGTGCCAGTACGTGAGAGAGTGATGCACACGGCTGCGCTGCATGTGTGTCTGTGTTCATTTATGTTTTATGTTGTTTTAAGTTCATTTATATCATTAAACCTTTATGTTGACTGTTCAGCCGGTTCCTGCCTCCTCCTTGCCCATCCTTTAACTGTTACAACCAGCTGACTATATATTATCCCACTTATTACATGGCTACTAACCAAATAAATAACAAAATGGACATGAAATGTTGATTCGCATAGAAATTATGTTATTATGTGAGAAGAAAGAAATCACTGAACAGCTGAATTCCACCTCCAGTTTGCATCGGAGTTCTGTTGGTGTTTATTTTGCAGAAATTACCATCTGACTGCTCATTATCCAGCTTATTACAAGACTACTTGCAAAATAAATAAGTAAATGGACATAAAATATATTTGCATTGAAATTATGTTATTATGTGAGAAGAAAGAAAATACTGAACAGTTGATTTGCACCTCAGGTTTCCGTTGGAGGTCTGGTGTTGTTTATTTTGCGAAAATGACTGTCTGACTGCTCGTTATCCAGCTTATTACAA
Source organism: Myxocyprinus asiaticus (assembly GCF_019703515.2). Classification (NCBI taxonomy): domain Eukaryota; kingdom Metazoa; phylum Chordata; class Actinopteri; order Cypriniformes; family Catostomidae; genus Myxocyprinus; species Myxocyprinus asiaticus. The sequence goes on from NC_059349.1 coordinate 33,728,666, forward strand.
GACTATTTGCCAAATAAATAAGTAAATGGACATGAAATATTTATTTGCACTGAAGTTATGTTATTATGTGAAAAGAAAGAAATCGCTGAACAGCTGAATTCCACCTCCGGTTTCCATTGAAGTTTGGTGTTGTTTATTTTGCGAAAATGAATGACTGATCATCATCCTGTTTTTTACAAGACTACTTACCAAATAAATGAATAAATGGACATGAAAACATTGATATGAGTTGAAATTATTGTATTCGTTTATTTGTAGAGATCGAAGAGTGATACGAGAAGTAAGAAAGATGACTCGCAATACCCAGATGACCAGTCTGATGGTCTGATATTTAGTTGTTACTAACTAAATATCAGACCAATAGTTGGCACCATTAACCAATCAGAATCGAGTATTCCAGAGACCCATGTAATAAATATGTTTAACGTTACTAGCAGAGCACTTGTTTATCAGTAAATAATGGAGAAAGGGTCATTCCTTTATGGGTCATTTCTTTATAAATCAAACCCAAATGGGATGTTTAACAAAAGTAATGGCATTTGCATTCTTTCTATGGTGACATTTTATGATCTTTGAATCTCAACAAGTAAAATATCACCAACATAATGGAATCAAGTCTAAATTTATTTTGTGTATTCAGGTGCCTAGTGGAGGGGATAAATGAAACCATTTTTATTACACTGGAAAAAGTGATTGATGGATAGAGGTAGGCCTATAAAAAAGGGAAAACTGGGGTTACAATAGCCAAAGCAAACATATTTTGGTCAAAAACATGCAAAGAAACAGCTGGAGACTGTAGATATTTTCAGATGCATTTTTCACCATGTGATCAAGTCTCTGGCAGTGAAATACAGATGTGACAGACAGATGTTGGGTCAGACCGACCCTTTGATGTTTCACCAGAGCCACTCCTCCAGAGAACGCTGCCACTGGCTGGTGTTTATGTGTGATTAAAGGACATGTCATGTATAATTAGGTCATGATCTATTTCTCAACATCAGGCCCTCCATCTGAATCACTCAAACCCACAGACTCACAAAACAGATAGACACCACAAAAAAAGCAATCTCATTTCTTTTACCTAAATCACAAAGCACATCAGACACTATGAGACATACAAGATTGTAAGACACAATGTGTTTCTGAGAGAAAAAGACTATGACTAGCAGAACTAATGTGTTAATATGGCGATTCTTTGCATAATACATCAGTGGTATGTACTGTAATAGTATTTTCCAAATGATGCATGATTTTCCACTGTAGTATTAAATGAAAATCATATCCAGTGTCATATGGGTCTAGGACAAAGCTATCATACGTTCCAGGAAATGTATTTATTTTGAAGATAATTAATTAGTTGCTAAGTTACAGTAGATCTGGGGTGTGTACATAGTTTAAACAGAGATGATGAGAGCTGAGTTTTGCAAAGACACTGGCCTTGCCCAAGGAGCATGCTAATCCAATTATGATGCACTGCTGCTCTTTTCAGGGCGTTTTCCCTGGAACATGCATTGAATTAGTACAGAAACAGCATATTCAACATGCATATTAAAACAGCTTAAACCCAAAACACAACTCTATTGTAACAGCTTACATATTCGTTGTTATGTATTGTATAACTGTGGTAATTGCAGGAGCAAACTGACTGTAATTTGAGATGGAAAAAGTAAAACACACACACACACAACTGAGTAACAAATAAACCAGCAAGAGGAAGGAACCAAACAGCATATTTGCTTGTTTGTGAAAGCCCTGTGTGTGCTGCTAAAAAATATATTTTTAAATCAGTATTTTTGTTCTGTTTTACAGTAAAAATATTTAAACATCCTAAAAACAAGATATATTTACTTGAGTCAGCAAAACTGATGACTTGTTTTCCTACAATACAGTTTATCTAGTTTATTTTTCTCACCCCACTGGCAACTGTTTCTTGTTTTAAGTGTAAACCTTAATACATTTTGTTAGATTTATGCTTCAAGGAATAGCTCAACCAAAAATGAAATTTCTGTCATGATTTACTCACTCTTATGTTGTTCCAAACCCATTTGAGTTTCTTTATTATGAGGAACACAAAATTAGATATTTTAATGATTATTTTGAATACAGTGGCAGTTGATAGTGCATCAATTTTAAAAAAATGCTAACAAAAAAAAAAAATCAATTTATATATCATTTCAACGAAATAATTGTTTCAGTGAGTCCGTTGCACATTAATGAGCACTATGAGATAAGCTTATTTACAGGGCGTTTTCCAGACTGCATTTTTGCACCCTTGAAGTGCACTACGGGAAGGGGACACCACTCGAAGGGTCCTTCCAAACAAACGTATGAAAGTTTATTTTTTCACAAAGGGCCCTTTTACAAGACTTTAAGTGATGGGTACATCTTCTCTTTAGAGAGCCCACATCAAGAACTTTGCCCTTTGTAGTGGGTAGAGCATAGGGATGATCACTTTCAATTGGAATCTCTCTACAGTGTCACGAGTGTTCATGTGTGACCTTGCATTATTTTCAGTGTCTGGTTGTTCATCATCGTATGCCTTCAGAACACTTGAAATTTGATACACAAATTGCATGGACTACATTTATGATACTTTAAGTTAATGGGGGAAATAAAAGGCGGTGGAACATGCTTTTACATCAATGAAAGTTGGTGTACAGATGTAACAACATTAAAGAGGATGTGCTGTCCTAATTTGGAAGTGCTCTTTATTAACTGTAAGCCGTTCTACTCGCCGCGGGAGTTTTCCTCGTTTATTCTGGTGAGTGTGTATATCACGCCAAATGCGTGTGTGAACACAGCGCTGCAACAGCTGACTGATCAAATCACAGACACAGAACAACAATACCTGGACTCAGTTATTATTATTCTTGGGGATTTTAACAAAGCAAATCTCACACATGAACTGCCCAAATACAAACAGCACATTACGTGCCCCACCAGAGACAGGAACATACTGGGTCACTGCTACACAACAATAATGGATGCATATCGCTCTGTCCCTAGAGCAGCTTTGGGACTCTCTGATCACTGTCTGGTTCATCTTCTTCTAACCTACAGGCAGAAATTAAAATCAACCAAGCCAGTATTAAGGACTGTAAAGAGATGGACCAATGAAGAAGAGCGGGAACTACAAGCCTGCTTCGATTGCATGGATTGGAGTGTTTTTGAGGCTGCAGCCACAGACCTGGACGAGCTCACAGATACTGTTAAATCATATATCAGTTTCTGTGAGGATATGTGCATTTCTACTAGGACTTATTTAAAGTTCAACAAAGACAAACTATGGTTTACAGCAGAGCTCAGGCAGCTTTATCAGGCCAAAGAGGATGCTTACAGAGTTGGGGATAAAGTCTTGTACAATCAGGCCAGGAACACACTGAACAGGGATATCAGAGTGGCTAAAAGAAGATACTCTGAGAAGCTGAAAAACAAGTTTTCAGCTAACGACCCTGCTTCAGTGTGGAGTGGCATGAAACAATTCACAAATTACAGGACTCTTACCCCTAACCCTGTGGTGGACCAACAACTGGCTGATGACCTGAATGTGTTCTACTGCAGATTTGAAAGGCCCAATCTCACTCCCCACACCCACTCTGACCTTCAATTCACACAAACACCAACACCTCCTGCAACCCCCCCCCCCCCCGCTACTCAACCTGCACTTAAGATCTGTGAAGATGATGTGAGCTGGTCTTTCGGAAACAAAAGACGAGGAAAGCTTCAGGCCCAGATGGCGTCTCACCAGTGTGTCTTCGAATCCTGTGCTAACCAGCTGACCCCCATCTTCACACAGATCTTCAATAGATCACTGGAGCAGTGTGAAGTCCCATGCTGCTTCAAACGCTCAATCATTATTCCTGTCCCAAAGAAACCAAAAATCACAGCACTTAATGACTACAGACCTGTCGCCCTGACGTCTGTGGTCATGAAATAATTTGAGAGACTGGTGTTGGCCCACCTGAAGAACATCACTGGACCCTTTCTAGATCCCCTTCAATTTGCTTATCGAGCAAACAGGTCTGTGGATGATGCTATCAACATGGGATTGCATCATATCCTGCAACATCTGGACAGACCAGGGACATATGAAAGGATCCTTTTTGTGGACTTCACTTCAGCTTTCAACACCATCATCCCAGCTATACTCCGGAATAAATTACACCAACTCTCTGTTCCCATGTCTATCTGTCAGTGGATTACCAGCTTTCTGACGGACAGGCAGAAGCTTGTGAGACAGGGGAAACTCACTTTCAGCACCTGTACAATCAGCACTGGTGTCCCCCAGGTATGTGTGCTCTCCCCACTACTCTTCTCCCTCTACACCAATGACTGCATTGCCAAGGACCCCTCTGTCAAGGTCCTGAAGTTTGCAGACGACACCACTGTCATCGGCCTCATCCGAGATGACAATGAGTCTGCATACAGAAGGGAGGTTGAACATCTGACTGTCTGGTGCAGTCAAAACAACCTCGAGCTGAACAAGCTCAAAACGGTGGAGATGATTGTGGACTTTAGGAGAAACACCCCAACACTGACCCCCCTCACCATTCTAAACAACACTGTGGCAGCAGTGGAGTCATTCAGGTTCCTGGGCACTACCATCTCACAGGACCTGAAGTGGGAGACCCACATTGACTCATTGTGAAAAAGGCCCAGCAGAGGTTGTACTTCCTTCACCAGCTGAGGAAGTTCAACCTGCCACAGGTGCTGCTGATACAGTTTTACTCAGCAGTCATTGAGTCTGTCCTCTGCACTTCAATAACTGTCTAGCTTGGTTCAGCTACGAAATCAGACATCAGAAGACTACAAAGGACAGTTCGGACTGCTGAGAGGATTATTGGTTGCCCCCTGTCACCCCTTCAAGATCTATACACTTCCAGAGTGAGGAAAAAGGCTGGAAAAATCACTCTGGACCCCTCACCCTGCCCACTACCTTTTTGAACTGATGCCTTCTGGCCGACGCTTCAGAGCTCTGAGCACCAGAACCGTCAGGCACAGGAACAGTTTTTTCCCTCAGGCTATCCATCTCATGAACAGTTAAATTGCCCCATTGAGCAATAACTATGTGCAATACACAGTTTAGTCTTTTTTATATTTATCCAACACATCCAACCTCTTCTGCCATTTCATTCCTCTGAAAAAAAAAATAAAAATAAAACATTTGCAATGTACATAACAGATTTTATTTGCACTGTACATAACAGATAACAGATTTGTATTAGATTTGCACTACGTATGTGTATGTGTGTATGTATGTATTTGTGTGTCTGTGTGTGTATGTACGTATGTGTATAATTATTTTTTATTTTTTATTATTATCTATGTCTTGCTGCTGTTTTTGTATTGTTTTTGTATTGTTGTACACTGTAATCTCCTGTCACCAAGACAAATTCCTTGTATGTGTAAGCATACTTGGCATTAAAGCTGATTCTGATTCTGATTATAAAGCAAGAAAAAACTATTGCCGGTGGGGTAGGAAAAATTAACTTGATATATTCTCTCAAAACAAGTCTTAATATTTTAAACAATTTTGCTTCTCAAGTAAATATATCTTGTTTTAAAGGATGTTTAGATATTTGAATTAGAAAACATGACAATATATATATATATATATATATATATATATATATATATATATATATATATATATTTTATTTTTTTTTTTTTTTTTTTTTGCAATGTGAGTATATGGACTGAGGTAAGCATAAGGACAATATAGTAATGCCTAAGCAGGGTTATATAACATTACTACAATTGGTTGCTGACGTTAGCAGTACTGTAATGTGCCTTGATCATACAGATGAATCAGGAGTCATGACGATCCATGTCACTAACCATCTCACCAGGCTTCAACACATTCAAATCAAAACAAGCCTGCTAACACCCCAGAGCAGCTACTAATCTACACTAAAAATGTTAAGTGGGTCAGTGGACCATATATCCCCATAAGGAATCATTCATGCAGAGCCAGCTTTCTAAAGGGAAATTTATTGGGAGAGTTATTATTTATACTGTAGCTTTGTTGCCTGTGGTAAAGGCATATTAAAAAGGAAACAAAAAAACATACCCAATTTTAGCGAGAACTCATAAAACTTCTTTAGTTTGCCCACCAGTGGGACCACGGCAGCCCACGCCCCCTCTTGCACACGCTCGTCATTTGGATGCTGTATGGCCTGAGGAGACAACATTCACACATTTAACATGGTTGGGGATATGGGTGAGGACGGAGGAACAAAATCTATATGCTATAATATTTATAGCAAAAGAAAATTAACTGATCCCCCTCTATTTGACAAAGGAATTTCCATTACTTTTTCAATGGTTTGTGATTACAGGATAAGGACTTTTTAAAATAATTTTGATTCAGACCAATTTGACCGATTTGTGATTTTAGAACAGAGTGAAACTTGAAAATGTTATTTTTATTAAAGAAATTTCCTTGAGTTTTAACCTCCCGAGACCCCTGTGTGCATTTTCCGTTTCCCTTTTGGATTTGTAACTAGTAGAACCTAATAAACAGGCAAAAAAAAAAAAAGTCTCATTGTCCATATGTGGACAATGAGACTATGTTGTGAAATTTTAAATAACACTAAGCTATAGAAAGTCAGATTTCTTCATCAAATTGTTTATGTTTCCAGGAGTGTTGGTTATTCATGGTTTTGAGACATTACAGATATTACAGCTGATTTTCTGTAAAGCTGAATAAATAATTTTTATTCAAAGTAATGGCCAGCAGCATCCAATCACTGCCAACCATGTTAAAATAAAATGTTGCATTATAAAATTCTGAATCTATGTACTGATTACCATTGTCCCATGTCTGCCAAACATGTTGAGTGGTCCAAACATCATCTGCAGCCTAAAACTGAACTTTTGGATTTTAGGATTGAATGCACTTAGCTGCATAGAAAGCTATAGGATGCTCCCTTGCTCCCTATTTAGTGAATGATTTAACCTCCAGTGTGCTGTCTGTCTTCACTGGTCTCAGAACAGTTTGAAATGCACCTTATTTTCATCCTAAGTCCATATAAAGCCTCTGAAAGCAAACTTTTTCAGCTTTTGGATGAACCCATTTATTCTCAATGTGAAAAAGCACAGTAAATATATAGGAATGCATTAACTAATGTTAATGAATAGAATTGTATTGCACAGAGATAACAAAATAAAATATAACACGATGTATATTAAAATGAAGCGAAATTACCCACAGATGTGTTAGAGTTGAAAGTTACTCAAAATAACTAACATGTTTTTTTCTACTTTTCTTCGGTGTGAGTTTCCACATACTGTATGTGGACATATGTTTATCAGGGCGCTGACGGTCGAAAAATGAACGGATTTTTTAATGCGGCATATAAAACGAAACTAGATATGCTACTCTTTACAACCAAACAGGTTTCATTGAAAACACTTAAAGAGATTTTTTGGCGCTGCATCCGTAGGAGCGCTTCAAGGAAATCAACGTCATGTTGTTGTGTCACATAACTCGGTGCGACAGAATTTATCCCTTACATGACAGTCAAGAGCAGGGGTTATCAACGGGGGCAGTACTGCCCCCCAGTGGTCATTCAAAGGTGCTGACAGCAATTTAGTAGAGAGGGGGGCGTTAGGTTACAAATGGGGGGCGTTTATCAGTCATGACAATAAAATGTTTATCTAGGCTCCATTATACAGGTTGGTACGCATTTGTACCACAGTTCATCTGATTCTGAAGTCTAATGACACATCTGAAGTATCTGGTTTAGCAGCGTCAAATAGACAGGTGAAGTCACAACCTCCGCTAATGCACCTGTATGGCTCTGTAGGTGGATACGTCTCAATGGAAAGAGCAGCGCGAGCACAAAGCAGGTGCGTTTTTACTCACAGACCAGTCTTGAGCTCTTAAACGTGCACCTCTGATCATTGCAGCACTGCGAGAACCAGTGAGAAGCATGGCACGAGACGCAGAAACCATTTGAATTCAGCACAGAATTCTACATGACCAACCTTGAATTTACTATAGTAGCACTTACTGTCCTTAAGGCAGAAATAGATTCATAATACATATTATCAAATCACTACTTCAGCTCTATTAAATTTGTCATAGGCTACATTAGGGGAGTGAGGGAATATAATACATTTTTGTTACAACTTTTAAATGTTTATATTTTGTATTTATTGTTTTACATTTGCGTTCATCAAAAAAAGTTGAGAACCACTGGTCTAGAGTCTTGTGAACAGTATTCAGTCAGTTTTTATTCATTTAAATTATGCGTTGCGCATAGCAAAGTCAAAATACAATGTCCACGCATGTGGATGCGGGGTCGCACGAGGTGTTATTCTTCCAATGTTAAAATTCTTTCTCATATTTCAGCTTTTTATGCAGAGACAACTATAAGTAAGCCATTTGTAGATCGATTTTCGTTGACGACCTATAAGTGTAACACTGTGGCATTGGCACTATAACAACATTCCTCTGTTTGTTTGAGCAGCCCATTCAGCCCGATAGAGCAACACTGGCAAGACCAATGGTGTGAGTTTGGGGCAGGACTATCTGTTTGTACAACCAATGCAAGACGTTGAGCGTTTTCTGGAATTTGATTGAAAACAGATTATTTGGTTCAGTTCTGTTTGCCATGACATGTCCTAGTGTGATTTATTCAATCGCTGAAGGCTGCAATCTTAGCATGGATGATCTGCATACTTTAAATGAATGTATAAATCCGACCGCTCATACTCTGGAAACTCCACAGACATTGAGAAACATTCACATTGTTTAAGATGACAAAGCAGAGCACTAATCCACAGTGAACTATGCAGCACATGGAAAATATATATTTATATAATTAAATCACTGCATTTGCACTTTAATCTCAACTCATCTTTATTTTTATAGCATTTAAAACAACAGAGTTGGCCAAAGTGCTTCACAAAAATACAATTTAAAGGGGACCTATTATGCAAAATTCACAGTGTGTGTGTACACAACCACCCTACAATGTTAAAAGTCCACCTACTCCTCTTTCTTATATTTCTATTAATCAAAAACAGTGTCTCAAAATGACTGGTTTTCGTATCCACTCTAAAGTGATGTCACTTTAGAGCGGGCCACGCCCACGACTGGTGATGGACTCCACCCTATTATCATAGATCCTCCGCTGAGTGATCTACACACAGTCCACCATTTTTTCCACACTGGAGCAGCTACAGTGAGAAAAATAATGTCTCAACTTCGTAAGCATTATAAATGTTCTGTTGTTGGCTGTAAAATGAACATAAGAGTCTTCATGTACTCCCGGCATCAGAGCCACGGAAGACGCAGTGGATAAGTTTTGTTTTTGAAGAAAATGTGCCCCAAAACAAACCAAAATTTGTGTATGTTTGTGCAAATAATTTTACACCAGACTGCTTTGTGAATGAGGGTCAATATAAAGCAGGATTTTCAAAAAATTTGACTCTCAAGCATGGATCAGTACCAACTGTTCATGTTCCATTTTTATATCCTGAAGATATAAGTATCGCACTTTATATTTTGTTGAATGCTTGCAAAGCACCTTTCCGAAAGTTTTTGTTAGCTGATTCCACGGCTAATGCAGCTAAAGTTACCATTATCTCTGAATGTATTCACGGAGACCAGAGCTGTTGTTATAGCTTGTTTGCACATGATGTCACGTCACTGCGTTGCTGTGGCGTGAAATGCAGATGGAGGGCAGGAAGTGATTTTCTACATAAGAAGCACTATCACAAACTCAAAATGCCTATGTTTTGCGTCGTTTACGTTGCTCATACATATATGGCTGAACTCCGGTATTTACGGTGTCAGTCATATTGGTTCTGATTTGTTGTTGCTATAGTATCCGAAGCACGAGCTGTAAAGGCACAGCCCTGTTCCGGAAAGAGGGCGGGGAGCAGCAGCTAATTTGCATTTAAAGAGACACACACGAAAACAGCGTGTTTTGATTCCACCCAAAAAGACACATATACAACATGGTATAATAAATGACCCGTGGGGTATTTTGAGCTGAAACTTAACAGACACATTCTGGGGACACCTGAGACTTATATTATATCTTATAAAAAGGGGCATAATAGGTCTCCTTTAAAACATAACATTTCAAAATGACCACATACACAAACAACAATAGTCTAAAATACAAACACTCCAAAACAGTGTCCTACATTTCATTTGACAGACTCAAAGGCCAGTATAAACAGATGAGATTTCAGACGTGACTTAAGTCTTCAACAGTAGCGGATTTAGGCATGGGTGACATGTGCTCAGCCTGATCAATCACATTTCAAGAACCTGAAATGCAAGATGTTGTACTTGCCTGTCTGATGGCTTCACCTGCTCCACTGTAAGACTGCAGGTCCTGTAGTATGCTCACAGCCTCTGTAAGTACCTTACTGACCTCCTCCCATACTCTCCTCTCAGCCTCTGTGGGCTTAGCATCTGCAGAGGTAAGAGAAGGCAGAGGAAATATCAGCTTAAAATTCTTAGATGTGGTACTGGAATCTTTGACCCCCTTTTGACACCAGAAGTCTATTTTCGAGAAACAGTTTTTATTTTTATTTTTGTGCTTTATTAACATGCAGTATCAGTTGTACATGCATTACTAAATGTGTCTCAGAGACCCTCCACTTAAAAGCCAATCACATGTGGTTTAAAGAGATGCATTTGAGACAAATGTTACTACCAGGTGTAAACAGGGACTTCTAGGGCTCTATTTACTTGAGCAATATATGACCGTGTGCAATGTCTTATCCAATTTTTGTGCCATCGCAAAGAGCAAGTGGGAGTGGGTGGGAATGTTTGCGCAGTTTGTGGGTGTATGACCACAAACTGTAGGTGTACTGTATGTTAATTAATTGGCGCAATGCACAATTAGCTATTTTCCTAATAAATAGGTCATTGTGCTAAGATGTTTCAAAAGCACATCTTATCTGAGTGCAGTCTAAAAAAAATTCTTGCTTTCACAGTTTGGAGATTCCACCAGCAGGTGTAATAAAGTTCATTTCCAAAATCTGAAAATATAGTGGAACATCAAATGACAATCACTGTTGTAACCATTTTATTAAACAAAAATGTATGAGATTTGTGTTAAACTATCTTTAGGTCATGATTTATATTTCTATTATTATTATTATGTTTATATTTACATTTGTATTTATTATCTAATTTGTATTGGTATTTTCCACCTGTTGTCGCATTGATTTATAAATCACTGCAAAATGGGTCGGTGGAAGTTGGAGAGAGTAAAAACATTTATTTTATTTTATTACCACTTCATTATTTTGAATATATTTTTGTTTCATTTGAAGTATTATTTGATTTGAGATATATTTTTGGTTTAAGTTTTTCCCACTGATTTTGCAAGTATGACTTAGGGCATAGCTCTTAAAATAGGGCCCATAGTCTTTTCAGATCTACATCTCGGTAATCAGTTGTAACAGTTAACTAATAGCAGGTGTAAATTAAAGCACAATGACTTACTTTCAAAGTCCAGGAAAAAGTTCCCTGTATTGTTGTCGATGTCTCGTGTGAGAACCTTGATCAGATTCCCCATTCTGACCTGTCAGAGACCTAAAGGGGGCGATAGAAAGGAAAAGTGATGCAAAACTGATTTTTGCCCTACGGAAAGGATCAGCATTGCTGATCACCAGCTTATGTTACGAATATAATTTGGGTGCTGGTCCCCCAGCATGGGATGCTGGTGTGCTGGTGTCTGTACCAGGCTTTTACAGACCATCAGCTAGGCCAACACCAAACCAGCATTAACCAGCATCAACCAGCCTAGACCATTATGGGAATTGCATGCTGGTTAAGCTGGTCTTTTTAGCAGGATGAACAAGGATTTCAGTGTCTGTGTGGGTTGAAGCTCTTCATCTGAATTGACTTAAAAATCAGAACTTATTCATGTTGGCCCTCAATATGCATGCATCATGAACTGTGACACCTGTGAGCATGACAGCGACATCTGGCCACACACATGAATGTGACAGGGAACATCTGTTACGGCTGGTAGAGAAAATCAGGAGAGACCCAAATGCTGCTGATTTATCCTCTTGAACACACAAATAAGACCTCATACACTCCAGTTATTTCAGGTGAAAGGATACATGCTGCTGAGAATGCAGTATGACTGAGTTTGAGAATCGCAAATCATTGTGGGTGGATCCAACTGCAGGATAATGCTGCCCTCTAGCAGTCAAAGTGTTTCTCTAGTCCAAAAGTCACACTCTGAAGTCACACTTCCCTTTAGGCTGTGTGCTAAATCTTTGTGTGTAAGAATCATATGTTCCCTGAAAAGCATGCGCTCTCATTCTGATTGATCCACTCTGACAGGCCCTGAGCTCAGCATGGGAGCTGGCGCTGCTGCTGTGACTTTAAAAGTGAGTCACTACACACAAAAAGATCAACATTCATGTTCTGTTTGGGGTCTTAGAGACTGCAATATAATTTTAATACCTCGACATACTTAACATTGAAGCATCAGGTTAATACTTCATGACTTTTTCAAATCTTATGAGAACTGATAATGAACAAAATTGCACATGCAATAATCTGAGGGAGTAACGGATAGTCTTTGCATGGGAATTTTTTTTTCAGTGTTTACTCAAGAAAGAACTGAATGTCCAGATGCTTAAGGGCATTTTACACGATACGTGGCAAGCTACAAGCTTTTGTGATCTAGACAGTATGTAGCACAAGTGCAACAATGCCCACAACTGCTGCAGCTCTACGCAAGAGAATAAAAACATCTCTCAATGACGCGATTGCTGTAAATAGCCTATTGTATTCTGCATTGCATGAAAGTGTTAGTTTAACCATGAATACAACTCATCTTCAATAAACAAGATTAGTGGGCTGACATTGTTTTCGAAAAGATAAAATATTTTATTTCCCATAGTTGAGTGCTAAAATTAAATGTGGATGTGTGTCGTCGAGGTGTTGGATGAAAGAAGAAGATATCATGGCGTCCGTGCTTCCAAAGCAAAGCCAAGTTATATTACAGGACAATACGTGTAATATTTTGATTCTTATTGAATTCTACTCTATTTGTATTCGGTTCTTGTTGGAGTCATGCAGACCAACGGATGAGGATCTGCTTTTATGGGAGAAAGATATAAGAAACTTGAAAGCTTCGTGCCATACATGTTATTTTTAATATGCATTTTAAAGGTGCACTCAGTTGCTTTTGTCTTTGTGTCATCTTGGACTTACACTGACACCTAGCGGCTTGGATGCAGCATCATTTAAAATCAATAGTTTTCAGTTTCAGATGCCACTGTAGAAATGCAGTCTTGTTGGGCCTCATGCTCAGATAGGAGACAAAGACAGGCCTACACACAGTCATAAAGCCTGACTGAGGCCTGTAGGAACACTCAAAGCATGATAACACAGGAAATGGTGCCAAAATCAAACAAAGGGAGTCCAAACAGACTACAGATCCCATCAAGCCTTCCTCACTTTACACCTAGGTGTGAAATTCTGAAGGATCGAACTCTCAACTCCTATTGGATGAAATGCATGACAGAATGTGTCCCTCAACCATGATGTCATTGAGAGTATAAAACCCCAGAGATTCCTCCTAAGCTTCGCTTCCAGTGACAGTATTCGCCACGTTTAGTTACAGTCCTGCTGCTCCCAGGTGTAGCCTCGCTGCCCAAGGAAGTAACGTACATACCTGAACTTTGGTCATACAATCTCCATCTCACTGGACGAGCCGAGATTCTCCGTGTTCCACCGAGCATGCTAACGGATCCGAAGGAAACCACTGAGCAATCCGCGTCTCACCCTTTTGCCTGCAGAAGTGAAGAAAGAAGATTTCTCTTCCTTCTTCAACCGAGTCAACTTCGCTGATTTCTCTGCCAACTCGCCAAGAATCAGCCGCCGTACCGCCCATTGTCAGAGCGAAGAAACGGCCTCCCATCATCACCTGTGCTTCGAGGAACCAAGTCAAAGTCAAATGACAGAAGAACACACATTCTACCCGCGTTCTCACGTGACTCAATTAAGAGGTTTACGTCTGGGCAGAGATAGATTATTATAGTGTGTTATTCTTGTGTATCAAGGTTATTGCTTGTACAGTTTATGGACCACCGAGTCTGCTCATTGCTGCTATTAATACTCAAGGTATTACTGTAACTTACTGTTACCATGAATGAGATTTGCTGTGTTGTCGTCCAACTATGTTGGGCTGTTTGTGCATTTCTGTCAGCGCGGGTGAGACCGGCGCACTGAGTTTATCCATTAAAGAACCAACGACTGCGGCGGATGGATTGCGAGCCATTCACGGCGTCTCTGAGTGATAAAACTAACGGTTGCCGTCTCTCCCATGATCGCTAAACCGGCTTCGGTGCTGTCACCCTGTTCTCTCTCGTACTAACTGCACACACACACACGAACCCTCACAAACATACCCGCACACACATTTGGTGAACAGATAACTTGGCGATAGAGCCCAGCTTTGTCCCTAAGGTATCGTACCAGCAGAGAGACGTTAAACAGGCAGACGGCATTAACCAGTCTCTATGCCAACATTCGCGGCCACATTCTCTGGCCGGAAGCCTCGCGTGACGCACTCTCCACGAGAGCCACCCCCACCATTTTGTGCACTCCTTCTCTCCTTACACACACACACACACACACACACACACACACACACACACACACACATCTACCCTCTTCTCATGTATTATAGGCTTATCTATTACCATATCTAATCATGTTACTGTTTAGTTTGTAATTGAAAGTCGGAAGTTTATCGACTGCATTGTATTGATTATTAATTGATATTGCTGCATCAATAAACTTTGTTATACTTTAAAGAGAAGTGTTTTGTTATTGTTCTGCATGCATCTGTGCCAAGGGCTGGCAGGGGATGTCATAGTTTTGAATAATGATGCAGAGAGCCCAACTCGAATCTTACGCCGGGTTCACACATCCTCCGTGAGCAAGGCGGTCGCGTTGGCCGTTCACATTGGCCACGTATTTTCCACAAGGAACAGCAGCACCTCTGCGCAGAAAATAAAGTTATCTATGGTTGTGATTGTATAATGTTGTGTCTAAACTGTACACCTATATACACAGAATGGCAAAATGTCCGGCAGTTTATTAATTCTTTACTTTATTTTATTGAGTTTTCTTGCATGCAGACATATCAATTGTAGTGTACTATAGGTTCGGTTTGAATAATTTTGATTTGCTTTTGTGTCTTTTCAATAATCTGATTATTTTAGTGTTGTACTGCTCCCAGAACCGCTGAGCTCAGCGCGAGCCGCGTGCCAAAAATAGGCTCAATCCGAAACTATCCGCTCACTGCCACGTCTGGGATGCTTCACATCGTGACTCACGCTTGCAGTTAACCTGTTAATATGGGCGCAAAAACAAAAATGTGCCACTCACGGAGGATGTGTGAACCCAGCATGAGCTCAGCGGCTCTGGGTGCAGTACAACACTAAAATAATCAGGAGATAATTGAAAAGACACAAAAGCAAATCAAAATTATTCAGACCAAACCTATATTACACTACAATTTATATGTCTGCATGGAAGTAAACTCAATAAAATAAATAAAGTAAAGAATTAATAAACTGCCGGACATTTTGCCATTCTGTGTATATAGATGTACACTTCAGACACAACATTAACCAATCACAACCAAGTGTGCTGATAAAGATGAAGTGCATGTGACTGCCTGCTGTTGTCCTTGAAGCAGCAATAACCTCAGCTTATTATGACCTTATTAAAGAAAAAATGTGGCTTATGACCCCATAGATAACTTTATTTCCTAACTTTATATGATGTGTGAACCCGGCGTTACGTAGATTTGTGGAGTGAACTCAGCAGCATAAAGGCCGTCTTACATTTTCTGGCATCTTGTTAACCAACATCACTGGAAAGAGCTACAGGCTTTTTACCAACATGTCACTTTGCAGGCTATTAATATCACCAAGGCTTATCATTACAGGGCATTTTATAGTAGATAAAACACACTGTGTGTGTATATATATATATATATATATATATATATATATATATATATATATATAATTTATATATAATTTAATTGGCTATTGGTGGCCATTTTTGTTAATTTGTCGAATCGATTTTTTAAGAACATTTTACCATTTGAACCAAAGAAGATGCATATTTAATTTGACATTTGTCCCTCAAAAGGCTGCAGTTATGACAGGTTTTTGTTGTAGCACCCCTTAGGGGTGGAATTGTACAAAACTTTGCTGACATCTTCTAAACGTCCTGTTGACTATATGTACCGAGTTTGGTTATGTTTGGAGATTGCGTTGAGTATAGACGGAAATGAAATCGGAGAAATTTGATTTTAGCCCTCATGGTTGCAGAGATATGAGCCAAAATGTAAAACAGCTTATTATAGCGCCACCTAGAGTCGGATGGTTGTGCGTGTATATGCCTGAGTAGCGGTCGGGATTTGGGACCATCCTGCCAAGATTGGTGTCTCTAGAACTTATGGTCTTTGATGCCCATTCGCTTTTAGGGCAGAAAAAGAAGAAGAAGAAGAAGAAAATCCTAACGGATACAATACTTCGGTGCTTAGCCCCCTAATAAGAATAAGAATAAATATAGCCGCAAGCGACTATTGTCGGGGGCCAAGCACATATGGCGAGATGACCAAAACAAACAAATTTGACAGAAAAGATCCTGTGGATGCTGTGGACAGCTATTTTGGTGTGACTTTTCACTCGCTTTGAGCACAGTTGCAAAAATAGGATTGTCTTAAGTTATAGTGCCCCCTAGCATCAAAAATGAATGAAACTCATTATGTTACCTCAGAGTGTTCTCTTGTCCATGTGTACAAATTTTAAGTTTGAAAATTGCACCCACAAGATACAGGCTAATTAGTCATTATAGGCCACGGCCAAAACATATTTGCTTACATCTTTGGAACGATTCGACGCTTCAAAATTCTTTTGATACACTTTTGATATATACCAAGTTTCGTGAGAATCGGGCAAAAGGCCTAGGACAAGTTCGAAAAAATAGGTTTTCCAAATAAATAGAAATTGTACTAAAAGGTTTATTGTGGAAATACAAGTGACCATATCATTGTGGGCACTGGTGGATTTAGAGAAGCTACAAATTTATATTGTAGCCTATAAGGATCCGGAGTTATGAGCAAAAATGTGAATTAGCTAATTATACCACCACCGCGTGGCCGACTGTCACAAAATTTGATATGCGGCTTCGAGTTAACACCCTGCTTGTGTATAGTAATTTTCATAACCCTCTGCCATTCCCAATATGAGTTATAAGGTGCTGAAATTTGATTGGCCGTTGGCAGCCATTTTCGTTACCATTTGAACCAAAGAAGATGCATATTTAATTTCGCTGCTTGCCCCCCTAGTAAGAAAAAGAAGAAAATCAGTACAGCTTTGCTGCTTGGTCTGATATTTCTGAATAATGACCTCACATCCGTTTCTGGAGACTCTGAGGTCTCTTTTTTTTCTTACATAATAACATAATTTTAACACAAATCAACATTTCTTGTATATTTATTTATTAATTTTTTTGGTAGGGAGCCAAGTAATAAGGGGGATAATGTACAGTCATCTGGTCATTGTCGCAAAATAAACCCCTTCAGGGTGACACTGGACCTAACAGCCTGTCCATTGCGTCCATTGTAGGTCGGTGCTGTGTCTGCCTGGCCTACAGTGCATATACTGCTGTGTGAGTGGGGGTGTCTTGTCTTTACATCTTGGCATGCTCATGGCATTTAGGATTTAAGCCACCACAGGGAGTAAATATGCACTTCTGTATCCATCTTGAACCCCCTAAACCTCCTCCCATCAGCTTTACACCCCTCAGGTAAGGAAAGGTGGTTCTATCTAAACTGAGGTTGCTCATTTGACTACAACAAACCCACCCTGCAATCCCATTGGCTAAGGAGGAAGAAAGAACATTCTGCTGTTTCCATGGAGCCTAAAAATATTTTTCACACCAAAACGTGCCACCAGCCAATAAAAGCAGAGCACAGACATAAAGAGGGGGGACAGAAGCACTCAGTAAGACTTAAAGGGTCCCAATAAATAAATAAATAAATAAATAAATAAATATGGCCTCTTAACATTTTTATGCAAAATACAATTTCTTATTTGTTTTATTTTAATTTTGGGATGAAGTTTGACCTGGACATCATAAGACAAAAAACCTTTCTAAATTTAAACAAGGAGATGATGTGGGACTTATTCTAAAATCCTGAATCCTGTTAGCACAATGCACCAATCTCAGTTTAGATTAGGTTTTATTTCTGCAGTGCTTGGTTAAGTGAGGTTTTAGATTATGGGTGTGGATGCAGTGGGCAGTTCCCTCTCCAATGCAGTACTGGTGCTTCGGCAGCATGTGCATCCACGTGCGCTCCACTCTACTACTACTACAACCACCCAACCAGAGAACACAACCCCACCCTTCCCCCTCCCGTTCATAACTTCATACACACAGTGAGAGGAGTGAAGTCACGTGTGCAGAGGGGAGGCAGCGCTCTGCAGTCTCAGGCAGTCTGCAGCAGTGCGGAGAGCAGAGGCAGCACTTCTCCTGACCCAGATTTCACCGATGCCACGTCACACTGGGTTAACATTAACCCCAGCATGGCAAGACATGGATGGATATGCTTTATGACACCACTGGCAGACACGGCTAATGCCTACTCGCACGCAAGCCTTCAGCCCTTTTATTATTAAATAAACTAATAATGCTGATGCTCATCATCATCATTATTTATTTCTAGTTTTCACTATTCATAGAAAAATAATTTATCTATGCATCCTATAATGCATTCATTGAAATTTAAATTAATTTAAGTCATTTCTGCGCTAATAGTGGCATCAAAAGAAATTGCAAAAATAATGGCAATAGAGCAGAACAGTACCTGTCCACATTTTTAGCCACTTGGTTCAAGAAGTATTTTTATTTTATTTATTTTTTCTATAGAGATTTCTTAAAATCCTCAGTATGACATAATTGTATTAAAAACTATGGAAAAAAATAAATCATTTGATTTAAAGTTGTTGATATATTAAAAAATGTCAAATTTATTGCAAAATATTCAGATATATACAAATATACAAGTAGTTTGACAGTGTGTCATGGAAGTGGGCTGTCCCTGCAGAGCGCATTTGCAGCGGTTTGTTTGCCGCGATTTTCTGATTGGTGGACCTTTCTCTGCAGGACCATGGGTAGTGCAGTTATTCAGCACAAATCTTTTATTTTTTTAAATGAGGTTGAAATAAAGTGGACTGATAGCTTAAAGAAAAAAAAAAGCATATAGCATCGATTCACAACCTTCAGAGCTCATGGTACTAGGTCTGTCTTGACAGGTTTATAATAAGTTATCTTTAAAAATCAATTCCCCCTATAAAAAAAATTGGGGGGTGGGACAGGTAGTCCCACCCCCCAACTCGCACCATTGGATGACCCAGTGTTGCTGTGACAGGTTTTTGGGATGTTTTGATAGCACCACAGAGCCACACTCTGTGAAAAGTGTTTTTTTCAGGTAAATGAACCTATAATTACTATTAGTTGTGCATTAAACCGTGCCCTAACCAGACGCGCCACGATGCCACAACACGCAATAAAAGGTATCTTTTCATGTTAATTAGAGTATTTGTCCTAACCAGCCACGACACATAACGAGCAACAGGGCTTTCTATTTTTGGAATGGTTTCTATTTCTGGTTCTAAAATTATTCTTATTACAGTTTATTAAAGCCGGCATCTCACTAGCTGGTTCACAACAACTTGATTTTGGCTGAGGGTGTCACACACCTACCGAATGTTGTGCTTGAGGTCTCGTTCTCTTCAGCCGGCGCTATCACACACACACCGGTTCAGATACAGAATGGCAGAGGGGAGACATACCGGCTCATTATGACTTTCTCTCCACTTCCCTGTAACATGGAGATCGGTCAAATAACAACAGGAGTACCGCATGGAAATAAACAATCGTAACAGACTGAATAAGGATGCTATTCATAAAATAACTTTGCCCTGTGTATGTGTGTGATTGTGTATTTATCCCCTCGGGGCTTGCCGTAGAAAGTGTTAATTCCCTTATGTGAGAAAATGAGTTACATTCAGTAAACATACTGTTCCGTCTGTAATTGCTCTGTTTTCTAAATTTTATTGTCAATTATCCTCATTTTAGTGTATGAATATCGCAGTGTCACGTCGCGCCTGGTGTCTGGTTAGGACAAGGTGTTAAGCTTGGAAAGGAGAAAGTATTTTGATTAGGGCTTTGCCAATACAATCAAATATCGATATATCACATTACTTTTCCTCACGATATTGTATCGATACTTTAGATTCATAGATGATGGAAAAACTACTGATAAAAAACATTAGCAGAGAGAGAATTTCTTTCATATGTAAGCAAAATGGACATAACTGAAATATACCAATATGAATTGGAATGAAATTGAGAGCAAGTGAATCATAAGGAATTTGAACCATGATAACGTTATGTATCGCAATATATAGAATTGTGACATATGTAACTTGATACATATACCCAGCCTTAATTTAAATATTGAAACATTGCATTCACATATATCACCTTTAACCTTATAACACTGTGTGTATCAAATATGATACACAACGTTTGACGGCTCCTGTTTTACACTCTGTTCAAGCTGACAAGCCAAACAACCTATGGTATGTACGTTTTATATTTGTGAAAAAAGTGGTTTCAATGTTTATATCGATCTATTTAAAATGGTGGCAGACTTGCACGAAAAGTGACACTTATGTTGGGATAAATGACAGCTTATTTTAATAAAGTAACAGTGACAGTAATGATTATATTGTTACTAATATTTTAAATGAGAATTTGCTGAATATAATGCCTAGTGGACACTACACAACTCAAGCTCATGTCCCGACGAGAAGCCTCAGATGTCACGATGAAAGGTCTTGTTGTGTGCGCACTACTGTGACAGGCCAAGACACGTCCCAGGCGCTACGACTGTTTTCAAAACTGCCTGATATCTAGACGTCTTGTCGTCATGTGTGCACACTGTCCCAACGAGTGAAAGACAATGAGCCACAGCAAATGAAATATAAAGAGAGCGCAAGAGGAGGGCAAGGTATTAGGAAGCAGAAGACAAAAAATTATTAGAATATAATAAAATTAAACTTCACCCACATCTCCCTATACCCTCTCTCTTTATTATTTTAATCTGTTTTTCTTAAATGTTTCCTTTTGCAAACAGAAAAACGGGAGCGAGCCATTCTTCAGTGTTTGTTTACTGTCAATAAAACCTCACCCACATCTCTACCACTGTTTTTTATTTTTTATTATCAGATGTTTTTATTATTTTTTTCCTTTGCAAATGGTGCCAATAAAGCACGAAAATGGGCAAGAGCCATTTTACATGTATCAATAATAAACTGTGCAAGTTTGTGAATGAATTTCGTTATCTTAATTTTAAGATGCATTTTTGGCGATCCATTTGAAATGGGACGACGCTGAGGGCTGGTTCCATGTAGATTTCAATGGGATAAACATACGATCAGAAATTTTAAAAAAGCAAATACATGAACATGCAAAACAGGGAAACAGATAAGCGCAGCATACACACTTGAAGCTCAGTTACAGGTACTTCACTAAAATAACTCAAAATTCTGCTCTAAACGTCATTTTTGGGAAAATTAAGAGAAGCTGTGTGCCGGTTTTTAACAGTTTTCTTTCTTGTCTTTTACTTTTTTGTGCTTTATTATCATCCAGTAAAACACAGACGTAATTATTGGTGTACGTCCTCATTAAATCAAAGACTCTCTCCTCAAAATCCGAACACAAGTGATCAAAAGAGACGACCAGGTGTAACGGTGATGTCTCGCTTGTACATTTATTATTGGATCACCCAAAACTCATCTTAATACCAGGTGTACACATGGTCTCAGTCAGGGAGGAATGGTCGTGTAGTTGATACACTATAGTCCTGAAGTGTTCGTACCAGCACGTGAGTTGCCATTTTTAAATGTCAATATAGTGTTTGGTGCATAAAATGCATATGATAAAAATTGTTTATTGAAAAAAATTTTTTTATTCATATTGTATTTGATGTGCTGAATTGAACTGTGATACATTTCAATCCATATTTATAGACCAAGAAGAGGAAGTTGCCATGGCCAAACTCTCCAACATTTGGTATCTCTGAAAAGCCCGGGGAGTCCTCTGATAATAGCCCAAGATTTATGAATGTAGCATATATGGGCTAAGAAAAACTTAAATAACAAATGTTCTACACAAAAATGAATTGCTGGGCCTCAGGAGGATAGTGACCTTTAAAGCATAATGTATCAAATATGATACATAAAAAAGTGCACTTTTTTTTTTTCTTTTTTTAGGATTTCTTTGTATACAGTGCATCCGGAAAGTATTCACAGCGCTTCACTTTTTCCACATTTTGTTATGTTACAGCCTTATTCCAAAATGGATTAAATTAATTATTTTCCTTGAAATTCTACAAACAATACCACATAATGACAATGTGAAAGAAGTTTGTTTGAAATCTTTGCAAATTTATTAAAAATAAAAAATGAAAAAAATCACATGTACATAAGTATTCACAGCCTTTGCCATGACACTCAAAATTGAGCTCAGGTGCATCCTGTTTCCACTGATCATCCTTGATGTTTCTACAACTTGATTGGAGCCACCTGTGGTAAATTCAGTTGATTGGACATGATTTGGAAAGGCACACACCTGTCTATATAAGGTCCCACAGTTAACAGTGCATGTCAGAGCACAAACCAAGCCATGAAGTCCAAGGAATTGTCTGTAGACCTCCGAGACAGGATTGTATCGAGGCACAGATCTGGGGAAGGGTACAGAAAAATTTCTGCAGCATTGAAGGTCCCAATGAGCACAGTGGCCTCCATCATCTGTAAATGGAAGAAGTTTGGAACCACCAGGACTCTTCCTAAATCGACTGGGGGAGAAGGGCCTTAGTCAGGGAGGTGACCAAGAACCCGATGGTCACTCTGACAGGGCTCCAGCGTTTCTCTGTGGAGAGAGGAGAACCTTCCAGAAGAACAACCATCTCTGCAGCACTCCACCAATCAGGCCTGTATGGTAGAGTGGCCAGACGGAAGCCACTCCTCAGTAAAAGGCACATGACAGCCTGCCTGGAGGACTCTCAGACCATGAGAAACAAAATTCTCTGGTCTGATGAAACAAAGATTGAACTCTTTGGCCTGAATGGCAAGCATCATGTCTGGAGGAAACCAGGCACCGCTCCTTACCTGGCCAATACCATCTCTACAGTGAAGCATGGTGGTGGCAGCATAATGATGTGGGGATGTTTTTCAGCGGCAGGAACTGGGAGACTAGTCAGGATCGAGGGAAAGATGAATGCAGCAATGTACAGAGACATCCTTGATGAAAACCTGCTCCAGAGCGCTCTGGACCTCAGACTGGGGTGACGGTTCATCTTCCAACAGGACAACGACCCTAAGCACACAGCCAAGATAACAAAAGAGTGGCTCCGGGACAACTCTGTGAATGTCCTTGAGTGGCCCAGCCAGAGCCCAGACTTGAACCCCATTGAACATCGCTGGAGAGATCTGAAAATGGCTGTGCACTGATGCTCCCCATCCAACCTGATGGAGCTTGAGAGGTCCTGCAAAGAAGAATGGGAGAAACTGCCCAAAAATAGGTGTGCCAAGCTTGTAGCATCATACTCAAAAAGACTTGAGGCTGTAATTGGTGCCAAAGGTGCTTCAACAAAGTATTGAGCAAAGGCTGTGAATACTTATGTACATGTGATTTTTTTTTCTTTTTTTTCCTTTTTTTTCTTTTTTTTTTTTTATACATTTGCAAAGATTTCAAACAAACTTCTTTCACATTATCATTATGGGGTATTGTTTGTAGAATTTTGAGGAAAAATAATGAATTTAATCCATTTTGGAATAAGGCTGTAACATAACAAAATGTGGAAAAAGTGAAGCGCTGTGAATACTTTCCGGATGCACTGTAGTTTGTTTAATGGTACTAAAAACAGTTTAATGTAAAAAAAAAAAAAAAAAAATATATATATATATATATATATATATATATATATATATATATATATATAATTTTCCGATATGTCAGGCTTTACAGGGTTAAGTACAATAAATGCCATCATCATTTACTCTGTCAAGCAAGCAGGAGATTTGCTCTGAATGTGCACTGATATTTGCCTCTACTTCCGTTACACACTAGTGCAAATCCAAAATTTGATCTACTACAATCTTAATGGAAAGACAGACACAGGCTCATTTCCCTCCTAGACAGACATCATGGATGCAGACACGCAGGGCTGGACACCATCAGGCGTGAGTCAGAGAGACAAAGCAGTTAGTCCACAGAAATTCTGACATCTGCGTCCTTCCCTTTGACTCTACTAATATCAAAGAACACCCAGATTTATAGCTGAACTGTTTAATTTTATTTTGATGTTAGAAATAATGTCTTGTATACTAGCTTAATATGCAGAGACAACTATAAGTAAGCCATTTGTAAGCTGACTCCCCCGAAAAGTGGCTCTGTGGCGCTATCAAAACTTGTTTGTTTGAGTATCCTGACCAATTTGACACAGTGACATTGACTCAACCAATGGGGTTATCTGTTTGTCTGGCTAAGGGATTATACAGGAAACCTTTTAAAAACTTTTCGTTTGGTGATGCTAGTGCTGCAAAAATTACACACTTTGGCTTTAAAGGGGTTATGACATGCCTTTACTATTTTAATATGTTCCTTGAAGTTTTTTGCACAAAAAAACAGTCCTATATTTGTAAAACATGATCATTTTCCACCTTCATTCTGACCCTCTATCAGAAACACTGTTTTGGTGCTGCTTCTCATTTAAAACTTAACAGTACCCATAATGCGCACTGTTATGCCTGGCTCTCTGCTCATGACTGACCTACACTCTCCACTTGCCATATCACTGCTCACTGCTGCTGGTCGTGCTAAGGAAAAGATAAGGTAAAGTAAGCATTGATATGTAGTTGTGAAGGTGGTCAGATGCAAATGTCTACCAGTGTGACATCTAAATGTGTAGGAAGTAGAGAACAAGTCGTTTTAGCAGTTTGGCTTTTTGCAGTAAGAAATACATTTTGAGTTCGGAAACTTACAGTATGTTTTTATAGTACGATGACCTCTTATATGTAAAAAGATCAAGGAAAATTGGATTCTTAATATATTGACCCCTTTAATAAAATAATTGTTTGGGACATTAGCTATTAGACATTTGTTAAGAATTAGGCTTAGTCTGTTATGAAACAATATTGATGACCAATTATGACTTCTTTTCCAGTTGCCTGCTTTTAAGAGCATCAACATCATGACCTCTTTAACATCATGAAGACTGTAACATATTCTTGTTCTGTGTCGCTTCAGGGCAAATTATGTTATTTAGATCTGCATCTGTACACATTCAGCATCTTTGATAAACCTGAGCTGAGAGCACAGCTGAACTTTACATGAACCTATAAGCAAACCCTCGTCCCTCATACCCCACCCCTACGCGATCACAGATGGAAAAGACATTGAGCCCCTCTGCCCACAAGCCAAAAGAGATGCAGACACAACATCCACCCTCCTCCCCTGTCATTCTCCCCAAACTCTGGAGGACAAAGGTGTCACTGACAAACACTGAACTGAGACAGAGAATTGACACATCCAACCATATCTATTATTAAGATCTTCATGAAAAGCTTAAATGTTTTGTACAACATTATATGTGATGTTATGGCTTTAAAGATTTACCTCAAGAAAAGATGTGTCACAATGGTTTGACCTTGAAAATGCAATATGAGTTCTGCTGGATTTTATAAAAGGGAGGTTACACTCTGAAAATGGAAGGGGTTTACTGCCTCCTGGTGGACATCAGAAGCTATGACAGAACATTCTAAATCACCCTGCAGGACCGCACCCTTCTGCCTTCAAACTGAAGATTATCTAATATATATGCAGGGTTGGGGAGTAACGGAATACATGTAACGGGATTACGTATTTAAAATACAAAATATAAGTAACTGTATTCCACTACAGTTACAATTTAAATAATTGGTAATTAGAATACAGTTACATTCAAAAAGTATTTTGATTACGGAAGAGATTACTTTGCATCAGATGGAAAAATGTATACATATAAATGATATGATCCAAAGTGCATTTGAACAGCGGTGCAACACTTTCTTATGATGTGTTACATTCATACGAGCAGACAGAGAAGTTAAGTTTGGAGCAGAAGAAATAGAAATAAACCTTGTGTAAATTGTCAGCTTTACACTAAGCTAAAATGCTATTTCTAGCCATTTTACATGCACGTTACCAGGCATGATCATATTTTTTTATCAAGAAAATTCACGTTGGATCATAATTTCTTTTTTTCAAGTAAGACCTTTAATATTAGGGTAAAAATCATATTCTTGATAATAATTTTTTTATTGTTTTCCTGTAAAAATATTTTAAAATCCTTTAAACAAGATCAGTTTGATTGATCTTGTTTTGGAAACAACACTGCATAAGATATTTAGGTTTTTCAGAGAATGTATTTTTAACATGTGTATTTTGTCTTACTGTACTGGCAGTTTTTATAGTCAAAACAAGTGAAAAAATCTACCAGTGCTGAAGAAGTAATCCAAAGTATTTCGAATACATTACTGACCTTGAGTAATCTAACGGAATTTTTACAAATTACATTTTACAGCATGTATTCTGTAATCTGTAGTGGAATACATTTCAAAAGTAACCCTCCCAACACTGTATATATGAAACCTAAATTTTTATTGTTAACACTGTAGTTGATGCAATTAATTCGTTCTATTAAGTCATTTTTTCAAGTCATTTTGGTCCATGCGGTAATTAATTATGTCGTGCAGGAAATCCAAAGTGTGGGATAATTTCGAGAGGGTAAAGGATGACCCCAAGAAGGTGACATGCAAACATTCGCCTATCATTCATTGACCTCAAACATGGCTTATCATTTGAAACATGTAAGTAGTCTAACGTTAGCCACTCAGCATGTCCGCTCGTTCTAACGTTAGATAACCTACATAAATATGCTCTATTAGGCTTATCCAAGTGTTCGTGGGGAGTTGGGAAGCTAAATTAGTACCTTGCTTACTGCATGTTTAACTTAATGTGCATTTCTCTATAAATTAACAAAAAAAATTTTTCCAACACATTCAGAATCATTACCGTTTTTGCCGGTGTCGCTGCGGTTCGCTTCATGCGTGCGCTTGTAAAATTTATATTTTAAAGGCTCATTATTACGGTTTAGTATTTCTCTGTACTGTAGAACAGTGTTAGCAATGTTACTTAAAACATTCTTTCTCAGCCCTGGAACTCAAACCATTTTCTGATGCCCCCCCCCCAAAAAATATATATTTAAATAATTAAATTAATATCATAAACGTGCAACATCTAGTCGACTAATGGCTTAAATTAACGCATACTAGTCGACTAGGAAAATCTTTGGTCGGGGCAGCCCTAGTGGCAAGGAACACAAAACTCCATAAGATGTTGGTTAAAGGAGAAACATTACCTTGGGAGAAACCAGGCTCACTGT